>NC_067399.1:484947491-485179991 GCF_016432865.1 Antechinus flavipes | reverse complement strand
AGGTGGCTCACTTGGCTTTAAATGTTTGTATTGCCAAGCAGCTTTGCTTGGGTTCATTTGTAGGCCATCTGATGTACCCAGCCAAGAGAGAGGCTGTGAGACTGACCTGGGACTTCTGCTCTTTGAGACTGGACAGAATCAGGGAATTTGTGGGTAACACAAACAAAAGGTCCAAGTCTGACTCCCGTGTGGTAGCATTCTCACTTTAAGACAAGAAGAACAGACAGGAGGGGGAAAGCTCTGGGTATGAAACCGAGTGATTGATTTGGATTCCAGGTCTCAAATTCACAAACTCTTAGATTTGCAAGGGACTTCAGTGACTATCTAGTCCAACACACACTTGGAAAAAAATTCCTACTAGAGGGTGCTCTGTATGTGGTCATCCGGTCTCCGCTTGAAGACTTCCAATGAGAGGGAATCCACATCTTCCTAAGGCAGCCTGCTCTGCTTTGGAATGGTTGTAATTGTTAGGAAGTTTTTTCTGACTTTAAGCCCAGTTGTGGTTCTAGTTACTCCCTCTATAATCTTGGGAATGTCTTTCTTCCACTGGGGACCTTGATTTTTGCTTTTGTAAAATTAGGGAGTTGGACCAGATGATCCCTTCCAGTTCTGACATTCCATGAATTGTCCCATGGGTAGGTAGACTGGTATGGAGCAATAAGGACAGTTTTCTGCATCTTTTCTCTGCTCCCTTTGGAATTTATTTAGGATAGGAAGAAGGTCTTAATCAGACTCAGTCTCTATCTGCCGCTTAAAGAAAACTCATCTCATGTGAGGTTTGTTTTTTTTTGGGGGTGGGGAGAGAAGGAAGGAGGGAACAGGAAGAAAAGCATAAACTTCGTGGAGATGGGCTTTCAGAGGAGAGGATGGGGGCTTGTAATAGGAGTGGTCCTAGCAAAAAACTCTTAAATTCTCATTTAAGGGAGCTCTCTCTCATTTTGTTAAAACAACAACAACAAAACAAAGCAATCCCGATAGGAAATCCCTCTCTCTTCATCAGATTCAAAGTAGATGGTAAAGATATTTTCCTTTGAAATCATGGAATTTCAAAAAGTACGTTTCCTTGGTAAGCCCAGGATCCTGTTTATAGCGATAGATGGCAACCATACGCTCAGCATAAAAGAAGCATGTGGTCCCAGAGAGGAGAAGAAAGTCCATTAGCCCCAAACAGATGTACAAACAGGGCTGGTGTTAGTTGGGAAGGTGGGGGTTGGGGGGAAGGTGGGAGGGGGGGGACAGAACACCCTCTTCAATATAGTGTTTTGTTTTTTATACCTTTATTTATTTATTTTGAAAGGGCTATTTTTGGTGTCTGCCAGGTCTCCTTTGTAGCAAAGCCCCCTTTTCTAGAATTTCCTTTCCTTTATTAGAGTTGGAGCTCAGCTTTGTGTGGGCCCCTGGGGAGCGTGGCCAGCCGTTGGCAATTTCTCTCAGACACCCAATTACCCCCTGACGTCAATGGCGTCTCTCCCATGTCCCTTGGGTGCCTGCATTTTTTCCTTTGTAACACTAATAGCTGACTAGCTAAGTGCCTGTTATTTCCTTGGCAGAAGATTTGATTGTGTTTTGGGCTGGATACTAAATCCAAAAACTATGTAAAAATGTCAATAGGTGAGTGCACATTGATTTTGGTTAGTCACAGTGATATTTGAGCCCCTTTGGGGACTCTGTCTGGGGAAGTATTTTACAAGAAAGATAATATAACAGAAAATTACTGGAGCTCCACCGGTCTCTGGTGGATTTCTTAGGGGCCTGCTAAGTTTCTGTAGAATCAACAAATGCTTTATTAATCTAAATTTGTGGTTTTGTTCTTTATTCTCTTCAGAAGGTTGGAGTTTTAATGATGAAGCTCCGATGGCGAGGGGCTGGGCTGTTGCAGGCCTGCACTTTGGCTGACTAGCGAGGGAGCCCTGGCTGTGTAATGAACTCCCAGTGGATTGTGGGAGTAACGCGGCGCTGTTTCTGTGCCTGCTTCCCAGGGAATGTCGAGCAGCCGCTTGGCCCGCCGCTTGCCAGGCCGAGGTCTGTGTGAGCAGATAAAGTGGAGGGACTGAGGGACCGGGGAACAGCTGTGCTGGGCCCGCGCTGACTGGGAGAGGCTGATAAGGGCCCGGCAAGGAGAGGGAGCGGGCACCGTGGCACCGCCAGAAATCTGACAGGATATCACAACTGGCAAAGAAAGTTACACACGGCCGGGGTGGGGGAAGGGAGCCCGGAGCTGCGCACAAAGATAATGGTAATTGATTGAATCAAAGTGCCGGAGCCGGCTTGTTTTTCCTTGGCAATTAATTTTTTTTTGCCTTCCCCTCTAATTTCCAAACCTGCAGTAGCCTCCAATCCCAGGTCGCCCTGTGTGAAGACTGCACTCTCCGATAATCGCCCAGGCCCTCCTTGCTCCGGGGGGAGGGGTGGCGGGTGGGGGTGGGGGAGTGCAGGCCAGGAAAAGGCACAATTAAAACCACACACACACACACACACACACACACACACACACACGAATGCATAAAGAAAAGAAAAGAAAATCCCACTGAAAAGTTGAGACTGTGTGACTCCAGGAGCTCATCTGATCTTGCTCTGGAAGGGAAGGGGAAAAATCAATGTCTTTGTAAGATTGCTGGGCTGCGTATTTCCTGGCTGTGCAGGACAATGAGTCAATCCAGGTCGCACTCACACCCCGAATGATACTGCCGGCGGAGAGAGGGCCCGCAATGGGAGCGCAGCTCGGGCCGGGCACAGATGTGTGCGCCTCCGGCCTCCTCCGTCCTGTCGCCCCTCTCCTTTTGTGCCTTGTAACTCAATCCACACACAATGGAGGAGGGCGAGAGGGACTCATGTCACCGGTGGCTTGTGCGTTTGCTACCATGGCTAAGTCTTTTAGCCGGCCTTTTGTTTGCTTGGAGGAAGCACGTTCCCTCGCCTCTGCCCCTCCTCCCTTGCTTACATACATGTTGGCGAAGGCTGCGTGTCCACGCACATCCGTGTGGGCGCGTGCCCCCGTGGGGGACTTTGTTCTTGCCCGCCAGGATCCGCGCTCTTCCCAAGCCCCAGGGGTCTCCCGTTGTGCCCTGGTGAGCCCAGAAAGAAGCCCTGGGTGGAAGGGAATAAGATGCTTTTTAAAAAAAATACTGAAGTCTTTTGAAATTAGAATCGGTGAGTAATAAAATTGTGTGTGAGCCCAGCGTGCAGGAGGCAGGACACCTAATAACTAGTAAACATAAAAAAACAGGAGAGTGAGAGAGAAGTTTCCTGGTTGAACAGACATGGTACTTAACATGTAGTGTTGTACCCTGCTTGGTAGGTAATTAGTACTTAGGAAAAGGAGTCGTCCCCTGTGGGTTGTGACGCCATCGAGCTAAACTTACATTTTTTACATGGACTTTTTTCTCCCTCTCCCCCTGAGCTAGCTCATTACCCCCTCCTGTGAGGTTTTCTTGTCCTCCCCTATTGCCACTTCTGGGCACTGCTCTGGAAATTCTGCTTTTGAGGAAAAAATAAATGGGTAGGGTTGTTTTTATTTTTTAAGGCAGGCTCTGAGAATACGTGGTGGCTGGTTCTTGGGCTGTGCTTTCTTCGGACGCTAATGCTAACTTGGGCAAGTCAGTAGTGATTTGATGCGGGGGCACTAGGGAGCTTATGAAGCGGGGGTAATGGTCTCCGCTTTTGGAGATGACAGCTGGTAGCCTGGCATCTCACCACCCTGCGTTCATGGGATGCATAGGTGAACAGGGTTGTTTGGAGACCATCTAGCCATCTCCTTCAGCCCCAGCTCCCTCGCCGCTCTGGTACGAGTTTCATCTTAAACTCGGTGGTATGTTCTGGGTTATTACCAACTTCTGAACTCAGCATTGACATCCTCAGGCAGAAGGGCCAGGGGGTGAGATAAGTTGGAAATTTATCAGGACAGTGTCCCTGAGGTTGAGCCAGAAAACGTGGTAGGGGTGGGCTGGGGGCTGCCTTCCCGCACCTTCTTTGGATGGCTAACCCTTTGGCCAGTCCCTGGACTTCCAATTACACCCTGCCTTGCTTCCTGCAGTCAAGCTTCAGTGGGTGAGGGTTTGGAAACAGGGCCTTTGTTGACTTTTTCAGCCATCAAAGCGTCAGGTTCCACCTCCCCTCCTACCCCCTCCAGCCTACCTCCCCCTCCCTTCTTGTATCTGTGGTCCTGAATGAACTTAGCCCTGGCAGCTGTTTTTTTTTTTTTTTTTTTTTTTTTTGGGGGGGAGAGAAGGGAGGAGGCCTCTGAGAGGAAAAAGGGAATCCATCCTTTGTCCATCTGTGGTAAGGGCCTGCTCAGCAGGGAGGCAAGGCTCCTGCCTTTGCTGTTCCACCTTGGAGGGTACCCCGCCTGAGGTCAGCAGAATAATGAGCAGGGGTCATCAGTCCTCTCCAGGGAGGGCTTCCTTACCACAAAGCCTTAGTCTGACCAGTACACTGGAGGCGGGGAATGGGGAGAAGATGAGGGGTCCTAGGTTCTACTACTGGGGTGTTTGTTGGGGGGGGAGGGTAGCTTTGTCAGCTGCTCAGGGGTTCACTCTGATTCAAGCTGAACTGGGAACTTTGGAGTTAAAAGATCAATTAAGGCAGCTTGTCTCCCAGCCTCCTTGCTGAACCTACTGGAGGCGAGGGAAAGCCATTTGAAAGCTTGGTTTTCTGGGGCCAGTTACTCAGAATCTGGTGATGGAGGGTCCCAGGATAAGTCTTTTTGCACCAGACTGGTTTCATGCTCCTACCCTGGGCCTACGTTTTTCACTCATTCTTAGATTCTGATTCTGATTGGGATGAAATGTGACCGGAAAGAGATTCTGAGCTTCCTTAGAGTTCTCTCTCTGGATGTTTTGTTTTCTCATCTAACAAATGAAAGGGTTGGGCCAGATGACTTTTCAGTTCCCTCCTAGTTCTAAATTGGTGTTACTTTAGGAATACACTACAAACAGGATGGGACAATCAAGGCTTTGACTCGGAATGCTGATAATTATTAGGAGTAGGTACTGCCCCAGTGGCTGGTTCCTTATCACCCTGAAAGTTCCATTGCCATAGTACCTTATCCCTGAGACCCACCTTCTTCTACCTCTTTGCCCTTCTGCTTCCTCCTAACACAAGGGGCCATCTGCTATGCTTTGGGGACCCTGACTGAAGTTTTTTAGGGATGTACCACTGCCTCTTCTAGTGCACTTGCATCTGGGGTAGGATGTATTCTGTATACTCATCTCCCCCAACTCTAGCCAGATCAATGAAATTGACCTTAATGTAAGAATAAATAGTTCTGGCTTCTCCTCAAAGTGCCATATGGAATAGCTTTCTTTCTTGAGATAAAATTAAATTTAGCTTATTTGGGAATGTTCTCTGTTCCTGCCTTCCTAGGCAGAAGTATAGCAAAATTTAATTTAATTTTTATTTTTTAAAAATTAATTTTATTTTTTTAATTATATAGCATTAACTTTTTCTCTTATTTTTTTCCCTATCCCACAAGTCTCTCCCCCACCATTCTCCCCCAAAGAAAACTAAAGCCCTTGTAATAAACAGGACATAGGCAAACAAAACAAATCCCAATATTGTCCACAACATAAATAAATGTTTTATTTTGCAGATGAGTCTATCATTTTCCTGTCAGGAGGTAAGTAGCATTTTTCCTAATTGGTTGGAGGTTTCTTTCAGTTCAAATCTCTGGATAAAGTGCGGAGTAGTAGTAAGAACTCAGATTTGGAATCACAGGACCCAGGTTTGAATCTGAGCCTTGTTAATGTATTCCCTGTGTGACTTTTAGCAAGCCACTTAATGTCTCTGGGCTTTTGTTTCTTTGATAGAAAGAGGAGATTGGATCACATGATCTCTGAGGTCCCTCCTCCCTCTAAAGCCTATTATTCACATTTTCCATAAAACCTTTTCTAACTCATCCCTCCTTCTGCCAAACCTAGGAAGCAGAGCTCTCTCTAGCAGCATTTTCCTCTGCACTGTTCCAATGGACTGATATTGTATCCATTATAGTTATCTATGGGTGTATGTTATATATCGCTACTAGTCAGTCAATTAGTCAATAAACATTTATTAAGGTCCTGCTATGTGTCAGGCACTGTGCCAAAAGCTGAGAATACAAAGAAGGCAAAAGATAGTCCCTACCCAGGAGGAGCTCATAAGGGGAGGACTGTTTTATCTAAGCTTTGTTTCTTTCCCAGTGCCGAGCATAGAGCCCCCTAATAAAATTGTTAAATGGAATTGGATGGGGGACACCCAGTTTGGGATCTTAGGATCATGGATCTGGAGTTGAAAGAGACTCATTGATCATCTAATCCAATTCTCTCACTTAATCGGAGGGAACTGAAATTTGGTGAGTTTAATGAGTTGTCACTCAAGTAGTAAATATCGGAGATGGGATTTAAACACAGGTCTCCTAGTCCAGGAGCAGAGGTTATAGAATCCTGGAGCATAATGGAGCCTCCAGGTCAAACCTGTATTAGTGTTAGATTTTTTTCTTCAAATACTTTGGAAATTGACAAACACTACAAATCAGGGCTTAATTTTTTGTTTCATTGATTGGCAACACTTAAGAAAATGGTAATGATGCAGATTGAATTGAAAATTATTAGGGTTTATTTCGTGCAGGTATTCATTCATTTGTTTGGAGAGCCGGTTGTTGAATGTGGCTCCCAAGCCCAGCTTTGGAAAAGTGATTTGCTCAAGTTGACAAGGCTCATAAGTCACTGAGCAAGGATTTGAACTGAAATCTTGTGGCTCCTTATCCTGGATTCTTTTAATTACACTGTGCTGACTGTGCCTTTTTGTAAAAGGAACTGACTTTGTTTCCTCTATAATTGGAATTAGGACTTTTCTCACTTGGACAAAAACCATCTAAGTTGGAGATGGTGTAGGGAGGCTTCAGAGAACAGTGTAGTCTGATTGTAGGTGCAATTATGATGGAAAATAGTACAACATTTTGCCTTCCCCAATAGATATTGTTGGCCTAGAGGCACTGCCTCATCTCTCCAGGCCTAGTTATGGTCTGTTCTCCTCCCCCTGTTCCCCAAGTCAAGCAGATCCAATTTCCTTACCTTCTAGCAGTACCTTATAGTGGATCAAGATGTACCATCTCCCTCTGGTGTCAGAGATGCTCAGGGATAGTTTTCCCCCTTTTCAGGTCATATAAGTTTTCCCACTTTTCTTTGAAACTTTCCATTACATCATTTCTTAAAGTACAATGATATTCATATTCCTTCCTTCCTTCCTTCCTTCCTTCCTTCCTTCCTTCCTTCCTTCCTTCCTTCCTTCCTTCCTTCCTTCCTTCCTTCCTTCCTTCCTTCCTTCTTTCCTTCTTTCCTTCTTTCCTTCCTTCCTTCCTTCCTTCCTTCCTTCCTTCTTCCTTCTTCCTTCCTTCCTTCCTTCCTTCCTTCCTTCCTTCCTTCCTTCCTTCCTTCCTTCCTATCTCTCTCTCTCTCTCTCTCTCTCTCTCTCTCTCTATCTATCTATCTATCTATCTATATCTATATCTATCCTTCTATTTGTTTGCATGTTATTTCCTCCATTCAAATGTGAGCTTCTTGAAGGTAAGGAATATTTTTTGTCCCTTTTTGTATCCTGTGAGTTGAGCACAGTACCTGGCACATGGTGCTAAATAAATATTTATTGACTGATATGCCAGCAGTTGTTTATCTCTTCATTAATTGGTGGATACCCCCATAGTTTCCAGTTATTCTTCACTATAACAAAAAGGATCTATAAATATTTTTAGACATATGGGTCTTTTCTGGAGGGAGCTTTCTGAGAAGCTTGATTTCTGAGATGTTGGCAGGATTTCTAGGCTGATTCTAGGGTAAATTTCTGAGGAAAGTGGGGTCATATGCTTTAAAAGCCCCATTGTTTCTTATCAAGCTTCAGGATCAGAGATATTTATAAGTCTTTAAAAATGAGGTCAGAGATACCCAATTCCTAGATGGCCAGAATGGCCAATTCCTTCCTTACCCTTGTCTCTCTCCCTCTTTCCTTCTCTCCCTCTGTCTTCCCCCCTTTTCCCTTCTCTCTTCTCTCTGTATGTCTGTTTTTCTGTCTCTGATTCTCTTTCTCCCTCTTTTCCTCTCTGATTATCCATTTCTCTCCTCCTTTTCCCTTTGCTCTCTCTGTCTCCTTTTTGTATGTCTCTGTCTTTCTGTCTCTGATTTTCTCTTTTTCCCCCTCTCCCTCTCTCTATCCTTCTCCGATTATCTATTTCTCTCCTCTTCCCTTCACTCTGTCTCCTTTTTGTATGTCCCTGTCTTTCTGTCTCTGATTTTCTCTCTTTTTCCCCCTCTCCCCCTCTCCCTCTCTCTATCCATCTCCGATTATCTATTTCTCTTCTCTTCCCTTCACTCTGTCTCCTCTGAATGTCTCTGTTTTTCTGTCTCTGATTCTTTTTCTCCCTCTCTCTGTCTCTCTCTGATTATCTATCTGTTTCTCTCCTCTTCCCTTCACTCTCTCTGTCTTTTCTCTGTCTCTCTTTTGTCTCTGACTCTCTCCCTCACTTGGGCTCTCCATCTTCCTTCAGCTCACAGCACCAGCAGCCTCCTTTGGTCTGCTGTCCTTCTCAGGCTTCCTCTTCAGGAATAAAAGTAAAATACTCATTCAGGCCTGAGGTACTCAGGGAAGGGAAGCCCCCAGAGCCCGCCTTTCTCAAGCCATTGCAGGCATGTTTTTTTGCCCTTCATGGCCCCAGGGAGTGGAACCTCCTAGTTTGGAATGGGCCTCCTTCCTGGAATGCTCTCTTAGGCTTGTGGGCCAGGGAAGAAGGGGATCAGGAGCCACCTCTGTTTTGCCTGGCTTCCTGTGGGAGTGTTTCCTGAGAGCCTTCGATTGCTGGCACTAATGTCTCTCCCACTCCGCCTGGAGAGAGCTAGCCTGCTATTGAGGAAATTGGCCCATGCTCTTTCTTGCCTTTGTATAGACCTCCTTTTCAAAGCTGGTGGCAGGCACTGCTGCTCCTCAGGGAAGGAGGGAGGGAACAAACTCCTTGGGCATTTGGCACATGCCCCTGGACCATAAAGAGATGGTCTCTCTTTGGCTCCCCGCCCCCCACTCCATTCCATTGTGTAGATACTCTCAGATGTTCCTCGTTTTTCAATCTCTCTGGGGCAGTGGTTCTCAAAGTGTGGTCTGCTGGGCAATCTCCTGTGGTATTAATGTCTATAATGCTGCCTATACTTTTGTTCCTAGCATGAATAAATCATTTACTTACGATATTGAATGAGAACCAGACATCATCTCATTGGTGTTTTATCCAGAGCAGTATCAACCTGCCCATTCATTGTTCATTTTTTATTTTTTTATGGAGGTGGGAGGAGTTGTACAGGGTTGGCAGGTCATTGGATCAGTGAGCCATTGGGTCTTGCAGCGTGGTATTCTGGAAAATCCAGTGGACTGGGAGTTCAGTCTTTCATTCTAGTCCTAGATCTAAAAAGCTGAGGGCCTTTGAGCAAATTGTTTAGGCTCTCTGCGCTTCAAGCTTTTTCCTCTACCAAATCACTTTTAGTACAAAGATTCTAGGATGACTCTGTGGACCAGAAAAGTTTTACAACTAAGGCACTAATTCAGTCATTAAGCATTTTTTAAGTGCCTGTGATGTGCCAGGCTTGTGTGAAGTACTGGGATACCAAGAAAGGCCAAAGACAGTCCTTACTCTCCAGAAACACATACTCTAAAAGACTTGGATAGTGGGGCATGTTGACGAGGGCTCCTAGGGTGACAACTTGGGATAGAGTCCCTGGACTCTGGGCCCCTGGCATTGACCTCAGGGATGCGGAAGAGAATGGCCCACTGTTCTGTGCTCATGAAACTGAGTCATCCACTGAAGGTGCTTTTATTGAATGAGTACTCTGTGAACCCTTGGGGGTTTGATGGACACGAGAGGGCATGGTTTTTCTACTGGGCATTAGTCATCCTGTTTTTCCATCAAGTGGGATTACTTGGAAGTCCCAGCCCTAAGAAATATCACTTCTCTTTGGTTTTTGTTTTTTTCTGAATTCAGAGACAGGGATATGGAGTAGGGTAACAGCGAGTGATTTTCTTTGCATTTCTCCTCCTGTCTCTTTGACAGAGACCCTCTACTATGTGACCTTGGATGGAGAGAGCCCTTCTGGGATCCTGAAAGAAAGGAATGTTGATAAGGGTGGTTGAGGCCCTTAGGCTATAGAAAATTTTTTTTTCTAAAACTAGGGTATGGGAAGCAAATGTCTCCTTGACATGTAATGGATCCTTTTCTTGTAAAAACCAAACAACAACAAAAATTACAAAAGCAGGCATAAGTATTATTCTCTTTTGTTGCTATGAGTCCAGTATAGTAATCTTGAACGTTTGTGGGATTCTGGCCTGTGTGATCTTTCGTCTTGCTCAGAGGTTGGCCTATGATATGAACTCTTTCAGCTGAGTATGAATTGATGATTCCCGATAAAATAAAATTAAACATGACTCAGCAGCAGTGAAATTCCCTTGCTTGCAGAAGTATCAATTCGAATAATCTTTAAGGGTTAGTTTGTATATCTCTTTTTAGTAAATCATAGGATCATAGATTTAGAGCTGGCTAGCTGAGAAGTCATTAAGGCTAACCTCCCACATTTACATATAAGGAAATTGAGGCACAGAAATTTTAAGGGTCACACAACTAGTGCTGGAAGGTAAATCCAGGGCTCTGTCCACTATACAAGTGTGTCCAGAGTTCATTCTCTCTCTCTCTCTGTTTCACCATCCTTCTAGATTACTTGAGTTTCTTCTACCTCTTGATCTGTGGTTCTGTTTGAATTTAAGGCATCCTCCCCTCGTACTCTCATTCCCCCTCTCCCCCCATTTTTAGCATTGGTTCTGCCCAATAGAAGGTAGGAAACTTGATAGATTTCCTATCTTAGAAGAGGGTAAGTTCCTATGGTTTTTTTCCTACTCTTTTCAAATGTTCCCACTGACCCCTCCTGCCTTCAGAGATTTCCCAAGTCCTTGTCCCAAGCAAGTTATTTGTATTGCATTTTAAAAGTCCATATTGCAATATTAGCCATCACTGTCTGCTGTGTGGAAAAAGGGGGGCTTGCGTTTGAAGTTTAATCATGCCTCTGCTTAAGCTCAGTCCCTGGGCAATCCTTTTTTCTGCCGCTGAGCTCAAACAGCCAGTAGCCAGGTTTGATCCGCTGCCCCATGGAGCAGTGCCCTATGTGAATTGGAAGGTTTTTCTCTCAACTGGGGAGGTTTGCGAATAAAAAAGTAGCCTTGGGTCTCCAGATCTCTCCTTCCCCGGCGGTTCCTGGGGACCTGCCTGAAGCAGCCCTCGCCACCCCTGCCGAAAGCATAGCAGGCTGACTGCCTCTCTCCCACCACCATTCCCTTTCTCGACATCCTTCTGTCCTCTCCTAGATTTGGTCATCTAAACCAGAAGGGCAGGAGGAGCAGAGTTTGGGAGTCCCAGAGCCCTGTACAGCCCAGGGGTCAGGGATGGGGGAGGAGGCCAAAAAATAGATATAAATGAAAGGGGAGCAGTTTGTAGGGAACTGGCACTCGCTGGGGAAACAGGAGCCCCAGCAAGATAAAGCCTGGTGGGGGCCTTCCAAACTTTTTTCCTTCTCTTTCACTACATGACTCGGAGGATGCGGACAGTAATTAAAGGCCCCCCTAGTTCCTCATTTTCTGTGCCTGTGTCTTTGATCTGGTTCATGTCGGGCAGCTATTTTCATTGTTCCTGCCTTTCCTTTCTTCTCACTCACAGGCCTCTTTGATGGCAGAAATGATGATCTTTAATTCCAAAATAGGAGATGGGCTAGGAGATAGTGTTACTGGTCTTACATAATGCATCTTTCACATCTTATTTTTAAACTTGGGACAACCAGAGGTTGGCAGAGGCCGGGCTGGACGTTAACCCATGAGGGCTGAGAGGTGATTGCCCGTCTCATGGTTCTATTGGGGGCCGGAGGTGGGTAGAAAATAGTGAGTCAGACCGGCGTGAATGAAAGTTACTAGAAAAATTTTTTTACAGACTGTATCTAAATATAATCTGGAGGGATTTTTCCCCCCTAATTGTTCCCTTATGACGAAAAATGTGCTGAGAAGAAGAGTAATGCCGAGGCCAGGCTTCTGACTGGCTCTGCCCAGCGGCGCAGTGGGAGGGGAGCGCGCTGTTTATTAGTGTATGTTAATAAACTATGAGGGACAGGCCCCAGCAGGGGGCATATGAACTGATAACTCAGGTAGCAGAGATGAAGTAGGGGCCATTAGGCACATTAGCAGGAAGAGAGACATGGGACATTGATTGTGGTCTTGAACTCCACCATTGCCCCTCTGTCCTTGTCCCAATGTACCCTTCATCTCCATTTTAAAGTTTTCATCCACCAGGATTGATTGGACACCTGTATAGAGCACGGAAGAGCATGTCCCTGCTCTCTGGGTATTAAGCCTCCATTTGGATGAAAGAGGGCACTGGCCGCCAGGAGCTCTCTCAGGTCCCTTTCCATGGTAAGGGGCTGTGATTTGAAAAAAGAGCAGATATAATTCTTGCCTTGAGAAAGCTTATGATCCGATCCAACAGAGAAAACAGTATAAGGATAAACAATGATAATGGAATATAGTCCTAAATGGGACTCTTCCAAGGGTAAATGATTTTTTTTTTTTAAAAGCACTATGCTGGAAATCAGAACTCCAGCTTCATTTCTTGGCTCATTATTGCTTATGTGACTCTGAACAAGCCAACTCAATGTGGAGCCTCAGTTTCCTTGCCTATAATAGAAGAGGTTGAGATTAGATTTTCTCTAAAGAGACTTCTAGTTTTGATTCTAATGAAATGAAAAAAAATTTAATTAAAGCTTTTTTATTTTCAAAACATGTGCATGGACAATTTCCTTTCCTTTTCTTTCTTTTCTTTTTTTCCTGAGACAATTGCGGTTAAGTGACTTGCCCAGGGTCACACTGCTAGGGAGTGTTGTGTCTGAGCTAGATTTGAACTCAGGACCTCCTTAGTTCAGGGCTGGTGCGCCACCTGGCTGCCCGTGCGGGATAATTTTCAACATTCATCCTTGCAAAACCTTGTGTTCTAAATTTTTATGGAATGAATTTTTGATCTCATCTAGGTAGGGGGGGGTATTACTTTGCATGGTGCAGATTGCAGCTCATCCATGCTTATAATCTAGGAAAGATGCCATGGGTAGGTAGGGCACTGTCTGACATGTTGGGAAATTCCCTCATTTTCTTGATATTATGTAACTACCAAGGAAACATTTGGCTTGTCCATCGGTTATTTCTCACTTTCACTAACGTGACTGGCAACATCCAGGGATAAACAGTAATTAATCGTGGTTGACATTTATATAGAGTTTTAAAGTTTATGAAATTGTTTTGTATATATATGATCTCCTTTGATCATCACAGTTAACACTATGAGGTAAATTACTTGTATCATTCCCAGTATTACAGATGAAAAAACTAATGTATGTAGAGTTCAAGTGTGACTTGCCTGATATCACATAACCAGTAAGTTCTGGAGGCAGGATTCAAACTTAGAGCTTTGCTGGATTCCAAAGTAGCAAAGGCAGTGTATCTTTCTGCAACACCTCTTAGAATGTTGGAAGAGTCACTTCCTGGGCATCTCTTTCCACCTTTCCTGATGGGATGTAAATTAAACGCTAACAGAAATGCCAGTTTTTGCATATTTTGAATTTTCTTTAAATATAAATTGAGACCCAGAAAGAGTTCGGCTTTCCTAAAAGCTGGATAGGAGTGTGAATGTGAGAGTGTGAGTGTGTGTGTGTGTGTGTGTGTGTGTGTGTGTGTGTGAGAGAGAGAGAGAAAGAGTGTGTGTGTGTGTGTGTGTGTGTGTGTGTGTGTGTGTGTGTGTGAAGACAAGAGTATTTTCAGCTCAGACAGCATGGGAGAAAAGCTAGAGGGCGTTCAATTCATTCATTGCTGAGGGCAATTGGCCTCATGTGGTTGCCAGAGAAATGTGAAAATAGAGAAGACCCTTATTTCTAAAAGAAACCAGCTTAGGGACTTTCCCCGTATGGGCTCTGGCAATACCTTGGTAGAAGGATGAGAGGCTGAAGGTTCATTGGTTTTTTAAGGCAGAAATTATTTGCCTGTTTTCATTTTATATCCTGAATACCAGCAGTCTTTGGCCAAATTATTCGGAGCTTCTTAATTGAATCACAAGCTTGTCGAGTTTGGGTTCAATTTGAATCCTGACATCTTTCAGCCACATCCCTCTAAATTCCTTTCTTCACTCTTCTAGCCCCTCCTGCATTCAGTCTCCAAGTCCCACCTAAGCCAAGGAGTCCAAGTCCTTGTTACTTTCCTGCTTTTGGAGGGGGACGCACAAGGGCTGTATTTTCTTGGCGGGGCACGTCCAGTTTGCACACAAATCTGCTTTGCTCAGGGCGTGTGGCACTCAGCAGCTGGGCCTCCGAGCTCCCCATCCTGCGTTACTTGTCAGTACTCCTTTCATTTATGGGCCCTCACAGGGCGGCTGATAGAGGCTTCGAGTTGGCGGCTGCTTTGCATTAATCACGGGAAGACAGGACTGCTGGAGTAGGGGGGTAGGCAAGGGGAGAGGAAAATAGATCACCCTTATCAGGTGAGAAAAGGCCAGCTGACCAGATCACAGACTGATCAAAGAACAAATCTCTCTTTGGCAGGGTAGGAATAGGGCAAAAGGCATTTTGGCTTCAGTTTATATGTGTCTGATTTTACCTGCCCAGTGTAGCTTCTTTTTAAAAAGCTCAGTTGTGTTTGACTCTTTGTGACCTCATTTGGAGTGTTCCTGGCAGAAATACTGGAGACATTTGCCATTTCCTTCTCCAGCTCATTTTACAGATGAGGAAACTGAGGGAGACAGGGTTAAGTGACTTCCTCAGGGTCACTCAGCTAGTAAGTATCTGAGGCGAGATTTGAACTCTATTTTTCCTGACTCTAGGGCTGGCACTCTATTCACTGTATCATCTAGCTGTTCCCTCTTTAAAAAACAAAAATTCAAAAGAAACCAAGCAAACAGAATCCTAACCTAGTATTTACTGACTTTTATAACATGAGGTTTCCTCATTTTGATAAAATGCAAGCCACTTAAGGACAGGGGTTCTATCTCATTTCCTTCTTTCTTTCCTGCCTGCCTGCCTCCCTGCCTCCCCCCCCTTCCTTCCTTCCTTTCTCTTTCTTTCTCTCTCTTCTTTCCTTTTCTTTTCCTTTTCTTTCTCTTTGCTTCCTTCCTCCCTCCCTCCTTCTTTCCTTCCTTCCTCCCTCCCTCCTTCTTTCCTTTCTTTCTGGCAAATGATAGGTAGAAACATAATAAATGCCTGTTGATTGATTGATTTGACACTGCCCAATTGCTCACAGACCTCTAAAATGTTAGATTTGGAGAAGTAACTTTAGAGATTGGGATGGAGGGCAATGAAACAACAAGCGGGAGTCAACGGGAGGAAGGAAGTTTATGGTAATTGGCTCCTCCCACTTTAAAGATGAAAAGGGAAATTCAGAGAGATTTAAGAACAGTAATAGAATTTCTTTTCCCCTTCACCTTCTTGCCCCTCTCCCTTCACCTGGGCAGAAGGTAAACTTTTCAGTTTTTCCAAGTATGTTTAGGAGACTAACTGTTCCATTTGTTGAGGTGTTTTTATATGCCTTGTCCCATTTGAGCCTTATAATGACATATGAGTCATGGTACAGAAGAACATATTCATTGATTGTGGTATTAGAGAATCTAGCATTGAATCCCAATTTTGCTTCTGTAACGCCGGGCAATCCTTTACTCTGGTCCTCCTAGATCTTGCTCTGTCTGTTGTTAATAGTGTACCTCTCACTTTTACAGGTTACTTTACTAGAAGGGATTTATCTTGTTCAGCTCCTTTATTTTTCAGAGAAGGAAGATGAGGCTCAAATCACTTGCTTAAAGTTAGTGTATAACATGCTAGGCCTTAAGTCAGAAGACTCATCTGAATTAAAATCAGGGCTCAGACTCTTACTAGCTGTGTGACTTAAGCAAGTCACTTAACCCATTCTGCCTCAGTTTCCTCATTGTAAAATGAGCTAGAGAAGGAATGGCAGATCTCTTTGGTATCTTTGCCAAGAAAACTAATTCCAAATGGGGATCACAAAGAATTGGACACAATGAAAAATGACTAACGGAGTTGTAAATAGAGATAGTGATAGCATTGGAATTAAAGCCCTGCTTCTCATTATCTGTGCTCTTCCAGCTTATTTTATGTTCTAGTCTATGAAGTGATGGAGACAAAGTCAGGTAGTTTGCTTTTCTTCTCCTTATCCTGGTTAAGTTGGACATTTGTGTCAGACTCTCAGACTTGGCCTTATCCTTCAGAGACTCCAGGATTTGGTTCTTCCATCGATCCCAGTGTGTGGCTATTTAAAATGTACTGGAAAAAGGAATCCAAGGTGCTACCTTGAGTGGGCAGAGGGCAGAGGTCTATTCACCTTCTCCATCTATAAAGGGATGGAGAGGTCAGATCACTGGTTCTGACATCAGGAAAGTTTAATTTGGTTGGGTAGCACTTCCCATGCCTCTCAGTGCTCCCCTAAGTTTCCTTTCTGTACCCAATTTCCTCAGCCTCTATCCTTAGCCTCCTTTTTCTGTGCCCAATTTTTGACTCTCCTCCTCCAGTCCTCCCATAGCCTGTCTTTTGAAAACTCCATGCAGTAAGGCTGAAATCCCGTTGTATTTTGTTTTCTGCTCTTCCAAAATCTATACTGTGTGAGTCCAACACCGGATCCCCGGACAGGGGAGAAGCCTATTCAGATGGCTGTTATGGATTAGCCTGGGTAGAGAGGAGATTTTTTCTTCCTGTCTTTCCTTCCTTTCTTTTTCCCACTTCCCTTAATATGGCCTCAGAAGAACATCTGGTGGGTCTGACAGCCTGATACCCAGAAGCTGGGTGTGCTGTGCGCATACCAGGACATAGTCATGCTGGAACTCCTGGCCCGGAGTCTTCAGGATGCGACTTAATTATGGCACCCGGTGATTCTACATGGAGCCAACCATACAGAGCAGTTTTATTTTTTTCCCCTCAGTTGCTTTTTCCTGGTGGAGGAGAAAGGGGGAAACTGAGGAGAAAGAAGTTAGTGGGGTAGCCTAAGGCAAAAAGGATCTGAAACAGGGAAAGAGTGATGGGGGAGGAAGCAAAAGAAAAGATTGAAGGGAAAATGGGAATTGAGAAAAGGAAATGGAAAGGGATAAGAAAGTGAAGGGGAGAGAGAAAGAGAAAAACTAAATGGAGGAATAGGAAAGTAAGTGAAAAGATGAGAGACAGAGGTTGAAAGAAAAGAAGGATGACAGAATGATGGAGCTGGGGACTGAGAAAGGGGAAGAGAAGGGAAGCAATAGGAAGGAGAGAGTGAGAGAAAGAAAAGATGGAAATATAAACTAAGGAACTGTGGGAGTATATTGAGAGTGTAAGGCAGAAACAGTCACAGATTAAAGAAGAAAGAAGAGGGAGTGAGTGAAAGAAGATAGAGAGGACTGAGGAAGATAGGAGGAAAAAATGGTGAGAAGTAGAAGAGGGAGAATGAAAGGGACAATAGAGTGATTGACAAAAAAGAAATTGAAGATGAATGGAGAAAAGGCAAGAATTAGATAAAAAAAAAAGATCTGATGATGCAACATTATGTTTGAAAATGTGCATTCACAGAAGTCAGGAAATTCAGAATTACTATCCCCACAGCAGCTGTGAATCTGCAGGGGCACACTTGTAGGTGATGGCAGGCGCAGGGCACACAGGGCTTCTACGGTATCATTTGAGCAAGGGAAGCTGGGTTGGGGAGCTGTAACTTTGCATTTTCTGACATTGGTGGTTAAATTATCAAGCATAAGGTCTCATTAACCCCAGTTTTCACTGTGTATACTATGTCATTTAAGAGCATTGTAAATCTGCCCCATTTTCTTTATGAAATGTATTGCTACAATTTTGACAATGTTAAGACACAATTCCTTTCCTGAACCCCCCTCCCCAAAATGCTTTCCTTACCCCAAAAATGCCTAATTACAAACATTTTTCCAGTATCAAAGATGGGGGTAGAGGAAGACATGGCCAAAAAAGAAGCTAGGTTTCATTTTCTATTTAAACTGGAGAACAGTGTTTGCTTTGGATTCTGGCTATTTTCTTGTCTTCCTACAAACTAGAGCAGACACTCTGGAATTGCTAGTTACAAAAATGAATACTTTTGACAACCTGCCATTTTTTCAAATTCAAAGCATTATTGCTACTTTCCCCCCACATCGAAACTTGTTCTGTGTTCACAATATAATATTTTTCCCCACATCAGTCTAGGTTCTTGACCTTTATGATGAAAGCTAAGGAGGCTTTTACTCCACCAGTTGGATATGAGAATTGTCAAATCCTTTGGGTTCTGTCTGGCTGAGTTTAAAGGCTGAGATTAAACTCAATTTGTAAAAATTTTGTTGAGTGTCATCATCTGATTCCAGCTTGCATTTAAAAGAATACAACCTTGAGCTCTATGAAGGGGCAAAATGGCTTTTTTTCCCACAATTCAAGAGAAACCTGTGGCAGGAAAAGATAGCTGAAGAGAAAGGAAGGAAAGAAGGAAGGGAGGAAGAAAAGATGAAAGGGGGGAGGGAGAGGAGGAGCAAGACAGTAGAAGGAAAAAAAATGAGGGACTAATCAAAAATGGCCAAGAATCCAACTTTATTGAACTTTATAATCCTTGGCATTCCACTAAACAGAACGTTCAACCAATTGGCATAACCTCATTATAGTGCAGTGGAAAGTGCACTGGTCTAGAAGTCAGACACCATTGTTCTAGAATTCTTAATAGCTGAGCCACCATGGGCAAGTCATTTGATCTGTGTGAACTCACAATGTTCTCATCTTTAATATGGGAATATTTCCTGCCTTGTCTATCTCACAAGGCCATTGTAAGAAACTGAGACAATGAATGTAGAAAGGCTTTGTAAACCTAGTAGTATTTATTATTTATTATTAGTATTTATTAGAATTTATTAAAATGGTTATTTCATTCTCATCTCTTTTGGATAGGGTTCATTTAGAAAAAGTCATGGGCTATGTTGCTATCTTGCCATTATTTCATATTCTAGAGTTCTTCATACTATTACAAAGGTAAATAAAATAATGTATGAACTGAAAAAATTATTGGGGTATAAATATTATTATTATTGAGGCATTATTCTCACAAATTTACAAGGCAGTGAGGATTGTTTTTCATTATGATGACTCAGAGAAACATCCGGATTCCTTTAATGGTTTTTCAATCATCATCTTTGGTGATTTTTAATGTGGTAAGTATATTTTGTTGGCTTTTACCCCTTCAAAAATTGTTAGGGTAACTTGAAGAACCAGAATACTGTATTGGATTAAAGTGACTATACTAGATATCTCTATTTACTATGATAAACTATAGTTGAATTACAGCAGAACTTCAATATATCAGTTGAGGCAAAAGTCACTATGCACCTTACATATTGAATTGACAAGATAAAAACAAGAGTCAGACCTGTGATTTCATTCTGGTGAGAAACTCCCAGTGTGGGAACTCCCTCCATGAATGCAGATTGGCAACTTGTCTATAATTTATAGTCTTAGCTGCATGGGGGTAATTAGAGGATAAACGATTTGTCCCTGCTCACTGAGGTGGTACATAACAACAAACTTGAACTCACACTTTTAATTAATAACATACAGATAAAATACAACATATAAACATGAGTATTGTTTATTAACTCTTATTTATCATTCCATGTATAAAACTGCATCTTAGGAAATTTTGTCTAAGGCAGATACATCTTAGATTCACAAGGTGTTTATTGATGGATTATCAGACCATTTTGGAAAGTTTCTCCTTTAATTGGGTTCTTTGGCATGGGTTATTTCTGGTCATTTTGGCCTCCAAGAAAAATTCTCTGAATGACTTTAAGAACTCTGGACTTCCAAATGTATTTAAGAGAGAGATCTGTGAAAATTTGCTCTGACAAAGCAGTGTTACTTTTTCTTCCTAAAGTAAATTGATTTCTTATTGCAACAAATATAGGATGCTTAACATGTGTTCAATCCGGACTAAGTGCTCTGAGAAGAGAGCAAAGAAATAAAAGCCCTGAGGTCTGCCTTCAGAGAGCTTACATTTCTTTTCTTACAGAAATTGTTTAGGTGAACAGACTTAGGTTTTCCTGCCTCTTCTAAGATAAAATATGGAAGAAGTAGAAGCAAAGGATCTGGATCATGCAAAAACAGGATAAATTTATGGAGGCCTCTCTCCTACATAGCCAATAGTTGGTCTGTGTCTGAACTGAGAAGGGGAAACCCTGAACAAGTCTCCTAGGGTGGCCAACTGCATTTCAACAATGTCCTGGACAAAATACAAGATGGTGGATCGGATGGCTTTTCAAGGTCCCTCCTAGTTTCCATATTTCACAAGAATGTATTTCTATATGAAATTCTCATCTGTGCAGTGGATTAGTTCATTGTACCTTCCAATCAGCAAAGTCATCATCCCTTCCAGTTGAAGTAAGGCTGTATAAGAAAGACAGAAGAAAGGGACGAGTTGTTCCCACTTTGCATCCTTTTGGTTTAGCATGAGTTGAGTCTTCACTTCCACCTGAATTAATGATATGTCTCTGTATAGCAGATTTTGAAAAAAAAAAAAAAAAAAAACTTGGTTGCTAGTGTGTGTGCTCAGCTCAGATGTATTTTAATTAACAAGAGCATTTGCCTGAAAATGAGCAGCAGCCGCTAGCTAAGTCTGCCACAGCAGTTTCTCTCCCTTCTAATCCATGCCCATTGGGCCTAATCCTCTATTGATGACATCATACAGGAGTTCGAGGGCAGCTGATTAGGTCATTGCCATTGGGAGGGAATTTCAGGAAGGATAAACTGCAACAATCCAACTAATTCCATGGAAACCCAGACACCTGTGTTGGTGTCTCTGGCAATATCATAACACAATGGAAATTGCAGTATTTTGACTGGGTGAGAAAGAAGACAAATTGGCTCTTTTTTTGGACCTATCTGAAAGAAAGCACAAATAGTTTGGAATACTTGAACTAAGTTGGTCTAATTTAGGCGCGAGCTTGACCTCAAAGCAGGAGATTGAACAATTGATGATGAAAATAATTAATTAGCAAACATCCACTTCTTGTATTTGCCAGGAATTATGCTTTGATTTGAGATTTCAAAAAAAAAAAAAAAAAAAAAAAGCAAAAACAGTCCCTGCCTTCAAAGAGCTTACATTTTAATAATCTGTACATAATGATTCTTTTCATTAATATAGCCTTTTCTCCTTTTCAAAATTTATTCATATATGTCAGTCATTCATCTCATCACTCCTAGTGGTCATTTGAATCAATTTCTGAATACTTTTCATCATGACCAGCCAGAGTAATAGTGAAAAATTTAAGAGACTGTGTGGAAGATTTCAGGGAAAAGCTAAATTTAATATTTCACTTATCCAATAAGGGAGGTTGTATTGGTATCCCCAACAAACAAGGGTAACTCATTGCTTTCTCTTCTGAGTTCCTTTTGCCTTTCCCCAGTCCCCCTCAACCATTCCCCGAGGCTCTTCTAGAGTTATCCTGAATCCATTGATTGTGGATCACCTGAAATTTTAATTTTTCTAAAACTGTGGTCTTCCATGATTTGCAAACATGTGAGAGAATATTGGTAATGAGAAACGGACTTCTGTGGGTTGAATAGGTTGAAACTGTTGAAAATGCTGTAGTTCAATTTGATGGACTTTTCTTAGGTGTCTATTATATGAAACTTCTTAAATGCAATTTGGCTTAATCTATTCAATTCTTTATCTTTTCATTGTTCACCTCTATGGTTTATTTTTTTAAATAGAGGTAGGAACTATACCTGTGATTTTACTGATAGAGAACTCATAGATGAGGAAACTTCTCCCAAGACAGATCATACAATTTATAGTCCAAAGAACTGTTTAGAATATTTTGAGCTTTCCCAAGATCATATAACCATAGTTTGTTAGAGGTAGGATGCAAATCCAGGTTTTCCAGGCACTGACATCACTCACTATTACATATTCCATAGATGTATACATAGCACCTGAGGAAAACTCCTTAAACATATACATATGCACATACGTACATAAACATATACACATAAAGCATGATTAAATATTGATATTATAATGTACAATTATATAATTATTAAAGACTCATACACAATCATAAATTATGTATACAGAACCCTAAAATATACACACACACACACACACACACACACACACACACACACACACACAATATGTCTGGATGCATAGATATGAACAGTATATACTTCATGTCAGCCTGTGAAATGTATATGTTTCCTACTATACCTACACAGACATATCCATACTAACTCAGTGGGCTTTTTATCCGGTTATATGTAACAATCTGGACAATATTCTTATTTTATCCACTCCTTTCTTTCTTTCTTTCTTTCTTTCTTTCTTTCTTTCTTTCTTTCTTTCTTTCTTTCTTAGGCAGTTGGAGTTAAGTGACTTGCCCAGGGTCACACAGCTAGGAAGCATTAAGTGTCTGAGGTCAGATTTGAACTCAGGTCCTCCTGACTTCACTTTACTTTTCAATGTGGATGGTTATTTAGAGGAGTAGATAGCATTCTAGGATTCAATGCAATCTGTATAATGCCATCTAGAAAAAGAGTGTAAAATGTTAGAAGAATATAGGTGAACACTAGATTGGATGGTTAGGACTATGTGATTAGAATTCAGGCAAAGGAATGTTTCTTGTTGGTTTGAGTACTCAGTGAAGATTTCCTGGAAACAATGAATCTTAAGCAAGATCTTTGAAGGATGGAAAGAATTTGGGTAGGCCGGAAGAATGGGGAGATAATTCCAGGGAGAGGTGTGAAACAGCATGGTGTAGGGAATGAATACTAAAGAAAATGAAAAGTAGGTTGGAGGCACTAGATCAGTGGTTCTCAAAGTATGGTCTAGAGAATCCTGGGGAACTCTGAAATCCTTTTAGAGGGTCTACAAATTCAAAAATAGTTTTTATTTCCAACATGGTAAATGTTTATAAATATAATCCAGATAAACAAAAACACTTTGGAGATATCCTCAATAATTTTTAATAGGATAAAGATACTGAAAACAAAAATTTGAGAACCACTGCACTAGATCTTTGTTGGGGGAGTAGTGAGAGTTCATAAGACCCCAGATGTGGGGACTTCACATGTGAGTGGAAGCTAAGAGATCAACTTGTTCAGTGTTTTCATTTTACAAATGAGGAAATTGAGATCCGATGAGATTAAATGACTTGCCCAAGTGGGTTCTCTCATTCGTTATAAAGCCTTTGTTCTTTTACTTTTCCACTTTGCCTCTTTACAGAAATGAGCAGAAAAGAGGTTGCATTCAGGTTATAAAGAGTTACCAGGGCAGAAAATATGATCTGGAGCTTTTCCTCACTTCCTTTCCTTAGCTCCATTGCCAGGTATTGGAATTAGATGGCCAGGTCAGAAAGAGAGGCCTTTTCTAGGTAACTTTAGTTGGGGTGAGGGAAGGTACCAAGGAAGAACAACTTGTTTCAGGGACACTAGATCTTTTTGAGCTGATGTTGGGTTTTCTGCTCCAAGCAGGGGTGAGCAGGTGAAAGGAGTCACCTGAGCAATCAGATGATAACCAATCCTACATTAAATTCAAGGGACTGGGAATACACAGGCAAAAATTTTAACACTTTTGTTCTGCATTTGGGAGCCCGTGAGCGTATAAGTGAGTATGACACAGTGGAGAAAGTTCATAATCTTGAAGTCCGAGGACTTGGGTTAGAGTTCTACCCCTGACACCTGAAACTACTTATATGACCTCAGATTAACTCCCGTGGGCCAGTTCGTTTACAGAATGAGGGAGCTGGGTCAAACAGCCAAACCTCCAAAATCTACAGTCTTCTGATACAATAATTTGAAAGAAGGAGAGCTCCCTAACACCAAGGAATTACTGAGAAAGGCTTCCGGTACAGTGCAACTGAGCCTTCCAAAAAAGTCAGCAACATTAGGTGAGCTGGGGGCAGTGCCATTTCAGTGGCCAGGATGCACTTTGTAATCTATGGCCTGAGGGTCAGGGTGAGGGCGGAGGGCAGGTTGCCTGCAGACTGTGTTGGTGAAATTGTCCAGAGGAAAAAAATAAAAAAGCAAAAACCAAAACAAAGCAAAAACCTCAAAGTACTGATGGATGTGGTGAAGTTGCTTAGCCTCGAAGAAAAGTTTTATTTCTTCTCCCCCCCAGCCTGATGTTTCAGTATAATTGGGTTGCCAAAGAAAGGAACCTGTTTTAATTTTTAATTAGAAATCAGAGGAGTAAAAGAGTTAGAATCTGCTTCAGCTGGGGCTTTTGCTCAATGTTGGAATTCTCCTTAATAAGCTGAAACATTCCAGGGCTGCCTCCGTTAGCGGCTGGGCGCAGCGGCTTTACTCAGGGGGTAGACATCTTAATGCTCATGTAATTATCATGTAATTATTTTGTAATGGGGCACCAGAATTTTGCATATATGGCATTCTTTCCCGAAAGTTGGGGGAAAATACTCAACTAATAAAAAGAAGTTTATGGTGGCCAAGATAGAAACTGAGGTGATTTAGCTGTGAGGCTTTTTATTTTTTTTACTTTTAAAGAAACACAGCCCTTTCTGCTTCTCCACCGGGTCGGGCAGGTTGTTGAGAGGAGACCTACTTTGCAGCTTGGGCCTCTAGGTAAAAGGGATTATCTGAGTCTGTTTCTACCAGGCTGGGGGCATGTTTAGCAGATTTGTTGTAGGTAAAATGATCTTTTCAGACTGTGTCAGGTGGGGGGTAATTACCTCGTTGGAAGAGGAGCTGGTTGCTGTAGCTGCTGGTGCATCCTACCCCCGGTGCGCATGGGGGGGCTGCCCCCCGGCAAGGAGGTGGGGCAACCTGGGAGAATGCCGCGGGCGGGGGGAGGGGAGGGTGGGTCTGTGTCTCTTTCTGTCTCTGTCTCCTCTCTGGGGTGTGAGAGCAGGTGCTGGGAGTTCAAGGGCAGGGAACCCTCCTCACCCGTGCGTCAGTGCACGCCTCCTCTGCGAGTGAGTGTATTTTCTGTGTCCGTGTGTGTGTCTTTGTGTCTCTTTGTGGTTTGGGGCCGTGGAAAACTTTCTGGAACCCTGTGTGTGGATGATGAATTGTCTTTGACAGAAGGAGTTTAAACAGATAATAGGTTAACTTAATAAATTGCATCTGATTGAACTTAGAACGAAGGGACCAATTTTGCCTAAATTCTGTCTTTAGGTTTGTGTAATTTCCTTGCCCTCCCTTCCGACTCTCACCCTCTCGTTCTCCCTCCCCCATTAAGAAAAAAATCACCTTTGAAGATAGGAAGAGGAAGCTTGGGTTTTCCACTCCCAGGGGCAGTCCCTTTAAGCTGCATTAGCCCGGCTGCACACACATGCTATTTTTCCTTGGCACGAGGTGGGATTCACCTAGTTAGCGGATTGATTTGTGCTTGGGAAGGCAGCGGAAGGTTTGAATCCCAGCACGGTCTCGAGCATCAGCCGTGCAAAAGACAGGGGGACGAGCAGTGAATCTCTCCGTCTTGACGTACCAGATGTAGTGGCTGCTGAGGCTGCTGCTTGCAAAGGTTGCGCAGGTTTCCCTAGTAAGAAGGGGGCCAGAAGGCGAAGCCCCCCTATTCCTTCTGCCTTCCCTCCCCCCCCTTGTCTCTGGGGGGCAGTCAATCCCGATGTCAGTGGGATACCACTGCGCGGATACAAAGCAGATTTCTCTGCTACCTGGGCAGGCAGAGAGAGCTAATGAGGAAAGCTTGGCTTTTTTTTTTTTTTTTTTTTTTTGAGGTGCATAAGCTTCTGTTGACTCTGATATCATCTCTCTGAATAGGCCACAGACCGTGGTAACCAAATCAGCTTGCCAATGAGAGCAATTCAAAAAATTTGAAGTGCATCTCTCTCTCTCTCTCTCTCTCTCTCTCTCTCTCTCTCTCTCTCTCTCTCTCTCTCTCTCTCTCAATCTCCCTCTCAATCTCCCTCTTCCCCCCAGATGACTCCTTAGAGAGATTTGCATCTGAATGTTTCTGGCTTGGCTTCATAAAGGAACTGAAGTTTCCTCAATTGGGGTGACTTTTTTTTTTAAATTTAATGTCCTGAAGATGCAATTTAATTTAATCTTTTAAAGCCCACAAAAAAGGATGCTTTAAAAATTCTGCCCAAAGCTGGCAGCGACAATGAGCAGCAGGCACTTTATCTTTTTGTGGCTGTGTCTTAAAACTATCCTGTAATTAAGAATATTGCCTTTTTTGGACTGACGGTGCCACATACATACTGTATACTTTTTAAGATATGCTTTTACCTCATTGTCTTACAACCATTTTTAAAAATCTGTTTTTCAGATTTATTACAGATCTATTTTACAGATGCACATAAGAAATCGGTGCCAGAGCTAAGACTAATAATAACAACAACAATAATAATTTATATGGCACTTTAAGATCTGCAAAGTACAATTACCTGATTTTATCCATATAATACACTTAGGAATTAGGTGCTCTTATTTTACAGATGATAAAACTGAGGCAGAGGCAGGTTAAATGACTTGCTTAGGTACACACTTTAAGTGTTTGAGGTTAGAATTTGAACTCAGATCTTCTGGGCTCCAGGTCAAGCACTATATCTACTGCGCCATCTGGTGGTGATAGACTAGAGCTCTCATTCCTAGGACAATGATGTTTCTATTAATCAGCTTGTGTGGGCTTCCTATCCAGGGCAAGATGTCTTTGGGGACCGGCCTAGCTTCTTTCCAGTCCTGGCCCCAGAATCCTGTACCGATTTGGGATGGAAACATAGTTTTCTGGTAGCTGTGGGCTCTCTCTCTCTTGTAGGCTGGAACCCGCTTAAGCCAAGAGCTCCTACTCTGTGTACGGCCCAGAAAGAAGCCCGGGACCAGAACTGCAGAGTGCTTCTGACCTCTTGGCTATATCATTTGGAATTAGAGGCTTGAGCTAGTGTGCCTTCTGCCAAGGCCCCCGCTTCCTGAGCCATCCGAGGCATGATATCTGGAACTCAATCTGATACGGTGGGGATCTTCCACTCCGACAGTGGGAAAACTAATTGAGTTTCTGATTATCTTCCACTTTACTGATGATGGCCCTCCGACTTCTCACTCAGAGGATTACTGGAGTAAGTCAAGGACACCGTTCCTTAAATCTTTGGGAAAATCTGAGTCCATTCCTTTAAGGCTGGAACCTGGCTGCTGCCAGGAGTGATAGTGGCCTGGAGGCATCGAGCCATCTTATTAGAAAGCCCAATTTCCCTTGAAAAATCCATTAAAGCAACTTGTCCTTCTCCCCAGCTGTTGTTTCGTCTCTCTGATCAGAACTTGGCCTGCTGGCCACAGCATTCTCCGCTGCTGGGCTCACCCATTCGGGTCAGGAACTTGGCTTTGCTTTGCCCCGCGTTGGATCTATTCTTCTCTTTCTTTTCTTAAATGTCTTCCTCTGTCTTCCCTGAATTCCCTTCTCAGCCCCTTCACTTCACTACCTGCTCAGCTCCATTCTCCTAGTCTGATGGTTGTCGGTCGCGTGTTCACCCTTTGAATCCTGGACTGCATTACGGGTTATCGACCCTGACGGACTCATATTCCCCTTCCCTCCTTGAGCCAGCCCAATTCATCTCACTCTGCGTCTTAGCAGAGCCGGGCTCTTGTGATGAGAGACACTATTTTGGATGGTGCAGCTTGATGCTGACTTCCATTCTGCACTCAACTGGGGACCTCCGGGCAAGCCGGCACATACTTGGCTCGTGCATTTCATCCTGGTTGTGGCCGTTGTTTTTTGAGACTCTGTCTGGAATGATTAATAAGCCTTAATCCTTGGCTGTGCGAGGCCCCGACTTCTGTGCCTCCTCTCCGTGTCCTACTTCTGGAGACTTTGTGGCTATCCAGATTCCGAGCTTCCCCTCGCTGGTCTCCCTCTCCCTAGGACTTGGCCTTTCATTCCTAATTAGTTCCATGGTGAATCTAGGTGGTTGAAGAAATGGTCAATCCCGAGTGAGTTTTGTTCTTTTGTTGCCTACCCTGGTCCAAGATAAGGCTGTGGGAAAATGAAGGTTTTTTGAACAGCCTCTTCACCCAGCTCCAGCTGGCTGCATGAGCAGACTGCATCAAGAGCTGGTTGCACAATTCCAGACCGTCTTTCCCCTGCCACCCAGATTGCTTCTGGGCTGCCTCCCATAGCTAGCTGATGGATGCTCGAGGATTGTAGTCTGAGGTTAATATTAGCCTCTGGGAAACTTCTTTAGGAAAATAAACCTCTTGTCTTTGAAAATGCAGAAAGCAACCCCCCCTCCCCAAATAACTTATTAGAAAGGGTTTAAAACATTTTTTTTTTAGTTTATTCACTGTTGGGAGTTATTTCTAAACTGACCCCCAAGGAGTATTAGTAAGCAGGAGTTTGTCTATTGGTAATATTTTATTCTCAATGGCGTGGTATAAATTTGGGGAAAGTTCTGCCCTGTTTCATTTTCTCTTTAGCCCAGTGTCTTAGATTCGTAGCTCATTTGTAAAAAGAGAGAGTCTCGAAGATCTCAAAGGTTCATTATAACTGAATCTATGATTTTTTAGAGTGCATAGAATTTTGTTGGAGGTTAAAGGACTTTTAAATACCAGCTAGCAAAATATTTTCATGTTTATATATGGGGAAACTGGGGCCACAAGAGGGAAAGTGCTTGTTGGGCACTAGTGGCAAAATCAGAATTAGAATCCAGATTTCTTTTCATTGGAACAGCCTTTCTCATCCTTCTTCAAACCTTAACAAACCTTTATATCTTATTTAATTAAAAGTTAGCAAAGAAAAAGAGACAAAAAGAGGCCAGAAAGAATCACCGACAAGCAGGACAGCTTTGAAAGTTCCATGTTCAGTTTATTATATATTTAAAAAGAAAGAACAAGCTTTACCTAGAGATTTGCAGTTTCATGTACCATCCTCTCTATTTCTACATTGTTTGTGGAAATACTCATTTTATTTGGTGTTTGCTAAATTCAGAATGAAAAGAAAATAAAGTGGGGGGGAAAAATCTGGGTGGGAACCATTCTCTCAAGTTACAAACCAAAGCCCTGCATTTCATCCTCTTTATTTCACTCTGAGGGAGCCCCATAGATACTGATCCACCTATTATTTTCTTCACATGTATTTGGCCAGCCTGGCCATGTGTGCTGTATGTTAAGAGAGATGGCCACAGACCATGCATGCCCTGAAAGGGGATCCAGAAATAAATGGGACACAGCCAGCTTTTGCCACCAGCTTACGAGAGTGAAGGCCCAGACAATGGGTCTGTTGAAAACCTGTGTGCTTATCACAATTTGTGGATGTCCAGTGGGAATGAAAGAGGGATTGCTTCCTCCTTACTGAGAGAGAACTAGAGGGAAGCAGCTGGTGTGTTGGGACCTTCTGAATGATGGTGGGTCAGGGAGGAGGAGGAGAAGAGGAAGACTTCTAAGTCCTATCAGACAGTGTTTAGAATTGGTCCTAGAACCCAGATTATTATAGGAGGGCATCCTTGCAGAAATTACCTAGGGAATAAGTATATTCATTGGAAAAACTACTGCAGAGAACTATGTATTTGATGGCACAAGAATAGGGAGCCTTGGATTCTAGATATCAGTCTGATTTGTTTTCAAGTAGCATATAGTTTCCAAGTAGCAATATCAAGATTGTTCTGTGGCCTTAGATAAGTGTGATTGGGTCTGTTGGCCCTCTTTAAAATGAATGGGTTAGATTAGATGGACTCTGAGGTTCTTTCCATTGATAGAATTATGCTATCATGACCCTAAGCCACAGAAAACATCAGCCACAATGAATTTGGCCGGTGACTAATTGTGGAACCATCGTAGAGTTCACTTAATAATTATGAGAGCAGTAACTCACTTTAATTGCCAAATTTATCCAGCACTTTCCTGATAATAATCCTGTAGAGTAGATCACATAACTATTATTATACTTGTAATGGGGACAGTCTACATGTCAGGAATGAGGACCACCTTATTTTGGAGGGTTGGGGCCTTTTCAGTGCATCCCAGTCAATAGTCTATGTCTTCATCAAGTAGTTACCAGACCAAAAATCAGTTGCATTTTGTTTGTGCATGCTCAAATTGGGGAGCAGGGCCCTTACATTACTAACAATCATGACTTCTGGAAGCATACTTTTCACTCTCAGGCCTAGGAAAGGGAAGTATCAGTACCAGCATTTGTACCTAGGTCTGCTAACTTCATGTCCATTTCCTTTTGGGTTTCACTTTCCTATTCTCTAGAAAGGGAATAATAGTTCTTTCTTTGATTATTATTTATTACACAAACAAGAGATAATACCTGTTTTACTTAGCTGTCAGGATTGTGAGAATCAAAATAAAATAATTTATGCAAAGTGTTTTACAAACCTTAAGGTACTTTATAAATGCTAGCTGTTATCATCATCGTCTTCCTCTTTTTTTTTTTTTTAAGAGGATTCAAAGAAAAATCATACCATGGAAAGTTTCTTGTCTGCTATTATTCTTTTATATCACATTTACTTTTCTAGGGACTATTAAATAAGTAGGGAAATTACTTTTTTTTTCAGTTAAATAAAAGTAAAAGAATATGAAGTTCATCCTTTGTAGGATCAATGAAGACTTCTTTTAAACAATTCCAGCAGCAAAGAGCACAATGTGGATGATACATATCTTATCCTGTTTTGACATAATGATGATAACTAATATTTGTATAGCATTTGCTATATGCCAGACACTGTCCTAAGACTTTTCTAAATCTTAGGAAAGCTTCACAACAACCCTGGAAGGTGGGTGCTATTATTCCCATTTTACAAATGAGCAAACTGAGGCAAACAGGTTAAATGACTTGGTCATACACATAGTGTCATGAGATTGGATTGAATGTAGGTTTTTCTGACTCCAGGCTCAATGCCCTATCCACTGTATCACCTAGCTGTCACATGATTTTGATTTTTTCTAATCATTGTTATTATTGATGTTTATTATTACCTTAACTCATAGCATTGCAGTTAGGGATCAGATGAGATGGTACATGTGAGAGCACACTTTTGACAAGCATAAAAGTTTATATGGGTGCCAGATGGTATTGCCAAGCATCTGTATGTTTGACTAGGGAGAATCCTGGGGAGAGGGGAGCATCTCCTCCTGCTGCTTTTAAAATTAACCAGCTTTTCTCTCTAGGTAGCTCTTTCTTCCTGATGGCCTGGAGACCTAGTTCAGTTATTCTAAAGGGAAACAAAGTACTTGAGGAAATGAATATCCATCATATACACTCTCTAGGTAGATTTTGGTACAAATCATAAGTTTTTGTATGGGCAAAGGCATAGTGGCCAGTCTCAGTTTGGAGGAGTTGGGGCTCCGACTCATCCTGGCTTTGTGACCCTAAGAAAACCGCTGTCTCCTAGGTGTAGAATAGTTGGCAATCTGCTTTGATAGTCAGATTTATTAAAGCACCTATCTATGTGCCAGGCACTGTGCTAAATGCTGGAAATACAATGAAAGCAGAAAGAGCTGACCATCTCAGGGAGGAGGGGACGTGCGACAGAACAGAAACTACTGTGAACAAACAAGATATATTGGAAATATTCTTCGAGGGAGATGACTGGCATTGGAGAGGACTGGAAAAGGTTTTTTGGTAGAAGGTGGGATTTTAGCTGTGAGTTGAATGAAGTGGGAGAAGCTGGGTGGCAGAAATGAGGAGGAATTTGGGGAATGTTAAAAAAACACAACCACCCAAGTTTAGACAAACAAACAAACAAGTTTACATAGGATGATTTAAGAGCCTTAGTGTAACTTTAAGTGTTAATAGCTTGGTGATTTTTTTTTTGAACATATGTGTAACCTATCAAGTCTTATCCCTCACTTTGCACTCTCACAGATTCAGTTCAAATTTGGGGGGGGGGGAGATTTTAATAGTAATTTACCTCTCGTGGCTCTCTTGGCCCTTGCATGATAGAAAATTGAGGACTTTTGAAGTTAATTCAGACCCGATGTAAGGGACAATGGTGAAACAGGGAAAAGAGAGGTCAGCTAGTTACTTGCTGGGCTCCTTGCAATAAGTAAGTGCTTGGTCCACAAGAGACCCTTAGTAAACACTGGCGGCTCACCTGAGTACTACTTGTGGCCCAGGCATCCATTCTCTTCAGAAGGGAGGTATGGAGGTCCGTGGGCTTGGACCCGGAGTAAGGAGAGGGAAGAAGGAGGCTTTTGTTTTGGTTTTCTTTACCCTTGCCAAGAAGATGGAGTTTTGATGGAGGCTTGTGCGAGGGCTTTGTGACCGCAATCTGTTATCAGCAGATAAGCAGGGGAAGGCAGATCCCGGGATGAATCGTTTCCAAGCAGCAGCGCCAGGACTGTGGGTGACTCACTCCCTTGGTGACCTTAGGCAGGCGCTCTTTGGGACTCTTGGGTAGGAAATAAGGGGCAGGAATAAACATTTCTGTAGCCCCTACCATGGGCCAGGGATCGTGTTAGATGTTTTGTAGCTATTGTCTCATTGGATGCTCAGAGTGACCCTGCAAGATAGGTGCTGTGATTATCCCCATTGAGCCGGGTAAACTGAGGCAGAGTGGCTTTCCTAGAGTCATTTAGTAAGTGGTGCTAGATGGCCTTCCTGACACTAGTTCTTCCACTGCACCGCCTAGCTGCCACTCACTGGTGGCCAAAAGGAAGGCTTGATATGGATGGAGTTGCCCCAAGGTTCTTTCCAACTCCAGATCTATGGCCATCTGATCCTGTTCTTGTTCAGTCATTCTGGTTCGGTCTGACTCTCCTTGACCCCATTTGTGATGTTCTTAGCAAGGATACCGGAGTGATTTTGCCATTTCCTTTTTTCTGGCTAATTTTCCAGATGAGGAAACTGAGGCAAATAGTTTAATACTATTTGACTTATCCAGGGATGCACAGATAAGAAAGTGTCCAGCACACTATCCACTGCTCCATTTAGCTGTCCTTTATGATTCTGAGCACCATGAAATTTATTTAGGTTGTAATTTATTTAGGGTTACACAAACAATCTATGCAAGAGACAGAACTTGAATTTGAATCCACGTCTTCCCAATTCCAAAACGAGCTCTTTTCTCCTATACCATGTTGCCTCTCCTGCAAACATTATTACCAACCCTATCCAGAGAAGAAAACTGGGATTCAAGGAGGTGAGGAGAGAGCTTGTCTGTGTCTCACACATAGACTGTGTGACCCTAAATAATTCACCTAGCCTCTCAATTTCCCTCAGGAATATAAATTATACAGAAGGTGACAATCTGCAGTGGTAGATATTACTCACTGGAAGTTCCCCTACTCTAGTAAAATTCTTAGTCTATTCTAAAAGTAAAATACTTGCACTACCTACCACACTGAGTCATTGTGTGGATTTCACTTTTAAAATCTTAATTATTGTAGAAATGTGTTGTCAGTCTTTATTACTGTTACTATTCATTTTTTTCCTCCTTCTCTTCTCACTCCTTTTCTCTTGCCTGTCCCTTTCCTGTTTCCTCCCAATTTGTAGAAGTCTCCGTAGCTGGCTGAATGGCCTTCCCAACTGGGTGTGGTTTGGGAGGGCCTATGAATGGAAACCCATGAATGAATCACCCTGGCACCAGAGAGAGAGTCCCTGGAGGGTTTGTCACCAGGGCTGGTTTGCTCTAGAACAGGTGGTGCCAGTGGGTGGAGGGCTCTGGAGGAGTCCTAGAAATTGGGGCCCCAGGGAGTGGGATGGGTAGTTTCCATGGCTCTGTCACTCTTAGACATTAGGAAAACAAGCCGAGTGATTTACCATCATAAGGATGTGGACTGAGAGGACATTGCCTTCCTCTGGGATTTATTTCAATGAAAACCCCATTTGGATTAAGATGGAATCAAGTCTGGAGGCTTGATAGATGTCAGATTATTCATTTTAGAGCTAAAAGGGACAGTTGGAAAACCAAAAGCAAAACTAGTCTATCTCTATTATTGTATCAAAGAGGAAACAGACTTGCCCATGGTCACGTGGGGAGCAAATTGCAGAACTGAGATCTAAACCGTGCTCTTCTGGCTTTAAATCTGATGCTCCTTCACACGGCCTTCTGTCACCGACTGGAGAGCCCAATGAGTCCATCCGCCTGGTGCTGGGCTTGTATAGCTCGACCTGGTCACTTGGTCCTTCATAAGACGAGACATTCGAGGCCATCTGCCCCAACATCTTTACCTTATAGATGAGGAAATTGAGAGTCACTGTCATGCTACCAGTAAGTATTGGGGGTAGGATTTGAACCTTGCTCTCCGTGATAGCCAAGTTCCACACCTTATCTATTAGACCAACTATCAGACTGGGGCACTGTGGTTTAGGCCCAGAATTAGGAAGGCTCATTTTTCTGAGTTCAAATCCAGTCTCAAGCCCTTGTTATCTGTATGACCCTGGGCAAGTCACTAAATCCTGTTTGCCTCAGTTTCCTTAACTGTCAAATGAGCTAGAGAAGGAAATGGTGAACAGCCTCGCTAAGAAAACTCCGTATGGGTTTCCCCCATCTGCACCCCTCACCTCCCTTCTCCTCCCCGCTGCCCCCATTGATTGCCATAATGCCGTAGACCTGAAGAACCACTCCACATCACATCCATAAGGGGGTACCAGGAAGTGGATGTGCTGACAAAGTAGGGCCTCTGAGCTATGAAACAACCGTCTTTCATGATACCTTCTGTGCAAACCTTTTTTGAAAGCACCCTAAAAATATTGGCTTTTTGTTGTTGTTGTCAGAGCCTGTGATTGATCAGTGTATGGTGTTCTTAGTGTGAAAATGCCCATTAACAGCATAGATCAGCAGCATTTACAATTTATAGCATTAGAAAGTTCGCCCGAGATGCCGAGGAGTTAAATGACTTATCCAGAGCCCTGCAGCTGGTGTATTTCAGAGGCATTAGGACTGGAACCCATGGCTTCACTTTAGGACTGGAGGTCTCAAACGTGCAAAGCCTGCCTGTAGTCTACAGTATTCCTGGCCCAACCAGACTAAAACATAATTGGAGAATATTGACAAATTGAAAAACACAAATTTTTGAAACAAAATTGAAATTACAAAAAATTGAAAATGCAATGAAAATAGAGATAATGCTACATTTTAAAACTAGGTCAGTATGTGGTCTGCAGGGATCCTTAAAATTTGGTGACCTTCATTTCAATTTTTGGGTTTGACCCCACTGCAGCAGAACATACATTGCCTCCTTGGATCTAATTTAATAATGCCTTAATAATAATAATATTTTGCAAAGGGGTTGGCCCTTAGAGTTTATAAACTTCTTTTATCTCCATTTTCTAGTGAGTCACAAAACAAACCTATTTGCTGGGTAGGAATTATTATTTCTTTTTAGGTGAGGAAACTGAGGTCTAGAATATATCTATTAGAATTGAGACTAGAACCACGTCTTCTTGATCCTACCTAGTCCATTGCTCTTTCCAGCATACCACGTTGTCTTTAGTGATACTTTAGAGAATATTTTCCTCTACATGTCATCATTACTTCTCACTCCCACCCCACGAATCCTCCTCCTTCCTCCCTAATACCCCCCATTGATTGCCATAATGATTTAACCCAGGTGGTCGACTATATGGAGGATTGGCCCAGGGGAAATAATATTCCCTGGTCCCAGCCAGGGTCTCAGATGTGCTTTGTGCTCCCAGGGGCACTTCCCTAGGGAGCCAGTGATCTGGGTCCTTGTTTTTCTCTTCCCCTGCTCCCCCACCCCCCAAACAACTAGCATTTGTGGGTGGAAGGGCTCGAGTTAGAAGGTGGGGAGGAGGCGGGGTTGGCCAGGGTGGGAGAGGGAGCCTGCAACTGTGGTGTGGACTAGAATTACCTATTTATCTGGATAAAGCGCCTTTTGTAGAACAGTCAGTGCAAATGTTTAGATAATTAGAACAAAAGCCAAAAGAACAATTCAGCTCAAAGTGACAAGACTGGAAGGCTGGGTGCCCACCAGGATGGTGGTTTTTTTTCCCTGTCTCCCTAGTTCTCCCCAGCCTTAGCTGGGTTTTGATCATGCTATTTAGAAAATCCCTTTGTTGTAGGATAAACTGACATTGGCCCTCATATTTCTGCTGTGAAGTTTGCTGTATACCAAGTGATCACTCGGGAGAGCTAGACCATTACGAGCTGATTAAATGAGCTAATTTTAATTTGTTCAGTGGTTACACATGCACAGACCTTTTGGTGCCCTTTTCCTGTTTGTTTTTTATTTTATTTTTAAAAAAGAAAAAGACCTCTAAGAAACCTCATTAACACTTCCCCCACCCCTCTTTAGATTAAAAAAAAAAAATTTTTTTTTTTTTGGGTAAAGCTTGAAGATTACTGTTTTAAAATAACAACAGCATTTATTATCAGTAATAATGAAGGCAATTAAACTCATTTAACCCTGTTTACTATAACAAAGTGCTTTATGTAATAATAAAAGTAACATATAACAATTGTTTCATGTTTGTAAAGCTTTTTATATTGGTTATTTCATTCAATCTTCCTAGCTACCTTGTGAGGGAGGTATTATTATTTTCCTTGTTTTACAGATGAAGGAACTTTGACTTAGAGAGATTAAATTGCCAAGACATATACCTTAGAAGCATGAGACAAGATTTGAATTCAGGGCCCTTGTGAATTAGTTAGTATGCATATTTAGCCTCATTTTACTAATGAGGAAACTTTCAGAGAACGCAGGTCACTTTGCCTGCTCCGGGTCCCATAGTTAGTAAAGGGAGAGACTTGGTTAACAGTCCCCATGTCTTCCAAGTCCAGCATTTTCTCCCACTGTGCCAGAAGACACCAAATGAAGCTGTCCCGACCCCAGGCCATATTGCTAGCAGTCTTCCTGATTCCCAGGATTCTTGCATCACAGCAGCCCTTTGAGTGAGGGAGTAGGAGGATCATGGTCCCCATTTGGGGGGGGGATTAAGAAGACATTGCCTCCTTGACATGGCCGGTGAGTGTCAGGACCAGCCCTGGACCTGCGGCCTTGGTGACCTGTATTTTGTTCCCCACAACATTCCTGGCCTTGGACGCTTGCAGTCGGGAGGCTGCCAGCCCGGGGCCCTGCTCCGGGAGAGCTCCATCGGTCTCTGCAGTGGCTCCTGGTCATTGTCCGGCCCCAGTCCTCCAGTCCAGGAAGGGGTTAATAATGGCCAGCTCCCTGGACGCCTGTAGGAAGGCCCAGCCAGGCAAAGTGTAGCAAAGTATATTGAGGGAAATTATGCTGTTAGGTTGCTTTTTGCAACACTTATGGGGAGTTCTGCCTCGAGAGGGAACCTCTGCCATAATCTGTAATAGTGAGTGGTGTACAAAGGGAACAGTAATTGTGTAGTTGCATAAAATGTTTTCCATTTTCTTGAAAAAGTTGCTTAAGCCATTTGGTGCCCTCCCTCTCTTTTACCTTCTCTTTATGTATTATCTTTTTTTTTTTTTTTTAATGCATTTCAATAGGCTGTTAACTACACACCTTTATTGCCTTTAAATTGTGAACTCAGCCTAAGCAAGATGGTTTATATCGAAATGCATTGTTAGTCAGGGGCCTGGAGCCCGGTTTCCCCTGGAGTTGATCGGCATGTTTGAGCCGGGCCAGTTTTCCTCAGCATTGTTTCCATTTGCTGAAAGCTCTTTCCCAGAGACGGTACCCCACCCACCCTCCATCCCCGGGGTTGCCTGGGGAGAGAGCCCCCTCCCTTCCCCCATCCCTGCACAAATAGCGGCCTGGCCCCCCCGTTCTTGCGGCAGAGGAGCTGGCACCCAAGGGCAGGGCCCAGCGTGTGGCGGGCTCGGCTCCCCGTTCTGCCCTCCCCTCCCTCCCCCCTTGCCATCAGCTGGGAAGGAGGCTTTGGAACAGTCTCTTGCTTCTGAGCTCGCTCGGTTGGAATCCCCCAGTGAGGGGAGTTTGATCTCCCTCCCTGGAAGCCGCCTCTGTGGACCACAGCTCTGAATTGGGTCAACATCTGGACAAATGGCTTGAGATTTCTGCACTTGGCCTTTCCTCGCATCCTCTCCCCTCCCACCCCTTCCCCTGCCTCCTTTCTTCCCTCCTCCTTTTCTTTCTCTCCTAGAACCAGAGACAATACCAAGTGGCTGAGCTAGCAGAGAGACCTCGGCCCATCCTATCCCCAGTGGACAGGGTGGGGACGTGTCCCGGAGCTGAGGTCACTGGTAGGGCAGTGTGAATAGATTTCCCCAGCACTTTGCCAGCGACGCCGCTGGCCCATGGGTGAACAGAGGGATTAAGTTTCGGCTGTTGCCACTCGATTAAGCTTCCCCTGCGGAAGAGGCTCACCTCGGGAAGGATTGGGGAGGAGGGGGGAAAGGTAAGATGAAGGGGTCTGGCTGGGGCTGGGGAGGAGGTGGAAGTCCCCAGCCAGGACTGGGGGGAAGAAATGGATAGAGCAGAAGTCAGGCCTCCTGACAGCCAAATGTTGCATTATGAACTCCTGGTTTGTTGGGAAGCAGAATGTTTCCTCAGAGGGGAATCAAATCCAGAAGGAGGGAAAAATGTTTTCCAGGGATGTGAATGGAACATGGGACTGGCCCCTCAAAGGCGCTTCCCATCTCCAGAAACTGTCCCCTCTCTTCCCTAGCCCGAGGATGCCCTAGCCCTTCGGGGAGGAGGGCGTGAGGGATGCTCTGGGTGACCCTGGGTGAGCATGTTTTTCTTTATTAACAATGGGCTTTGGAATACCTTTGGAGTATGTTTTTTATTATTTTTTTATTTTTTAAGTTTTCTTTTTCTTTATTATCCTTCGGCTCTCCCAGAACTGCCTCCTTCTCTTGCAAGGCCTTTCTCCATCCTCCCTCCCTTCTGGCCTGGTCATTTTTCTTCTTCTTGGTCTTCTTGTTCTCACCTCTCCTTGGTTCCCCCTCCTTGGCTCCTGAGCTGTGGAAAATATTATTCACTCTTCTTCCCAGCTGGTAACTTCTGGGTCCTTTTTCCGCTGCTTCTGTGCCTCTGGAAGCTGGCAGACAGTAAGCACTTAATACTTGTTGACTTGATTTGACTTTCCCTTTCCTGCCTTTCTTTCCAAGTGGTCCCGATCTTCCCTCTCTGCTGTCCCTCGGATGAGGTTGGAAAGCACTCTGTTAGGACTGGGTTTTGCTACTAGACTTATAACTGGACACAAAACTGAAGAAGATTCAGGCCTCCGTGGATTCCTTGGTGAGGGTATGGGGATTCCTTCTTTTTAATCACTCCATGGTGTCTTCTAGAGCTGGCCTTTACCACGGCCAAATAGCCAATCCGCAAAGAGCCTGCCGATCTATAACCTGAGCTAGTTATAAATCCGAATATGGCTTCTTGAGGGAAGATTCTAGGGTTTGGGTCTCCCGGGATGTTGTTAAAAAAGACCTGTAGCGGATATGGACTTTGCATTAGGAGTACCTTTCTTCATTTTGGGAGATGATTGGTGAGTTTCCTTTCTTTGTATTATATAACTAAGCTACCCAGATAGCGAACTTTTGTTCTGTAATTACACGGTATTTAAGAAGCAAATTGATAGGATAACGTGTTATTATTGGCTACTGGGTTAATAGCTATTTTGGCTGGCGTAATAATACTGCCTAATGTTTCTGGCGTGCAGAGCAGAGAGGTAAGATATCCTACAGAAGGGTGATAGCAGTGGATGGAGTATCTGACTTCTCCATTGGGGTAGCAGGTTGGCCTGCAAGGCTATGGAAGGGAAGGGGCCTGGCAGCATCTCGGTCCTGTTGGAGAAGCCTACAGAGAGTTGGTATTGGCTTTCCCGGGAAGCTTTAGTCACTGGGAGAAGGCAGTTTCCTGCTTCCTGGACCCTTGCTACTGTGATGAGTGCCATCATTCTCAGCAAAGACATGTTCCGAACACTGAGGAACCAAGACTTGGGGATATTTAATTCTTTTTTTTTAATTGGTTGCCAATAACTTTTGAAAACATTGTTTATATGTTGTTTTTATATTATTTTTATGTCCCAGTATAGTGTTTCTTCCCATGTTCTCCTGCCCCTTAGAGCCCAGCGTTCTTAACTTGGGGTTGTGGATAGTTTTTAGTAACTTTGTGAACTTGCATGGGAAAAAAGAATGACATCTTTGTTTTCACTAATTTCTAACTGAAATTTATTATTTCTTTTAATTATGAATGTAGGCAGCAAATATTGGATCCATAAGCTTTATCCGACTGCCAGACAGATTCATCATCACACACACACACACACACACACACACACCTTGCATAAGAACAAGGAATAAAAGAGAGAAATGAAAAAATCAGTTCAGAGAAAGTATCCTAAACGCTTATCAAACGGAATTGTTTAGGTCCATCAGTGTCACATTATGATTTCTGTATTCTCTCTTTGACTTGTATTGACGTCTCTCTTTCTGAGATCTAGCAGGGGGTCTAAAAAGGCTTCATAGATTTAGGGTGATCTCAAAGGGCCATTTCACAACTGCCCTTTACAAAATTGAGGCTCAGGGTGTTTAAGTGCCCAAGGTCATCAGTGGCAGAGCCTGGATTTTAATGCAGGACCTCCCTCCCCAAATATAATGTTCTTTTCACTTTGCCAGCCTGAGTGGGTCTTCAGCGTTGGTATTGAAGAAGAAATGCATCCTCTTTGCCCAGCTGTTCTGGGTAACCTGCCAAGGTTGAGGCCTAAGTGATGAGATTTTGTTTGCCAGTTTCCAGTCATGTGGAAATTCTCTTGCTTTTGACTTTGGAAAAACCAAAAGGAGGTGGCAGTCAGCCTTGGGAAGTCCTGTAGATGGGTTGGAAACCCAGGGTGGGGGGCGTCCAGTAACCTCTCAGAAATCCCAATGAACCTCTCAGAATAGACTTTCTTCTCACTCTAGAGTGGAGGAGCCAGTCTCCCTAAGAGGCAATGAGTATAGAGAAGAGAATTGGCTCCGTCATCCTAAAACCTGTGTTTGAAACTTGGCTCAGATGCTTACTATGTATAAGAGAGATGAGTGACTTTATTCCTCTGAATCTTAGGTTTTTACCTGTTGATGCTGCCATCCATTTGTTCACATCATGATGATACTGTTAACATTAGGTACAGAAGAAATGCAAAGATTTACATCTAGAGATCCATGCAATTTTTTCTTATTTGTTTTAGGAATTGTATTAGAAGACATCTATCTGTCCTTTATGGTGCTGTGAATTTGTATTGTGACTTTTTTGTTTTGTTTTGCTTTTTCTCTTTTTATTTTAAAATTTATTTTTAGCTTTTACATGCACATTCTTTTTAAAAAATTTATTTCCATGAGTTATGTTGGAAGAGAAAAGTCAGAAGAAAAGAAAAAAAAACATGAGAAAGGGGGGGAAAAAGTGAAGATAGTATGCTTTGATTTGCATTCAGTCTCCATGGTTCTCTCTCTGGATGTAGATGTTATTTTCCCTCCAAAGTTTATTGGAATTACCTTGAATCACTGACTTGCTGAGAAGACTTAAGTCTGTTATAGTTGATCATCACACAGATTACTCATTGTGTACAATGTTTTTCTGGTTCTGCTTGCTTCACTTAGTATCAGTTCAGGTAAGTTTTTCCAGACCTTTCTGAAATCAGTCTGTTTATCCTTTTTTTTTAATAGAACAGTAATATTCCATTGCGTTCATATACTATAACTTATTCAGCCATTCCTCAATTGATGGGCATCCACTTATTTTCCAGTCTTTTGCCAGCATAAAAAGAGCTGCTATGAACATTATTGCACATAGGGGTCTTTTTCTCTCTTTTATGATCTCTTTAGAATACAGACCTCCACGGTAGCATTGCTGGATCAAAGGATTTGTAGTTTTATTGCCCTTTCCAAATTGTTCTCCAAAATGGTTGGATCAGCTCACAACTTCACTAACAACATATCAGTGTCCCAGTTTCCCCCATTCCCTTCAGCATTTATCATTATCTTTTATTGTCATTTTAGCCAATCTGATAGGTTTGAGGTTGGTACCTCAGAGTTGTTCTAATTTAATTTAATTCTCTAATGAATAGTAATTTAGAACATTTTTTCAAGTTTCTATTGATGGCTTGAATTTTTCTTCTTTTCCCCCTTCACTCCTTCCCCCTTCCTTCCTTCTCCCCTCCCTCCCTTCTCTCCTTCCTTCCTTCTTTCCCCCCTTTTCCTTCCTTTCCCCCCTTTCTTCCCTCCTCTCTCCTTCTCCCCTCCCTCCCTTTCTTCTCTCCTTCCCTTCCTTCTTTCCCCCCTTTTCCTTCCTTTCCCCCTTTCTTCCCTCCCTCTCTTCATTCTCCCCTCCCTCCCTTTCTTCTCTCCCTCTCTTCCTCCTGTCCTTCTGCCCATAATTGGGGCTAAGTGACTTGCCCAGGGTCTCGAATCCAGGAAGTGTTAAGTGTCTGAGATCAGATTTGAACTCGGGTCCTCCTGACTTAAGAGCCAGTGCTATATTCATTGCAACAACTAGCTGTCCAGGCTTGAATTTCTTAATCTCAAAATTGTTCATTCATGTCCTTTGACCATCAATTGGGGGGATGACTTATATTCTTATAAATTTCATTCAGTTCTCTCTATATTTTTAAAATGAGGTTTTTATCAGAAACACTGGCTACAGCTTTTTCCTTCCCTTCTAATCTCAGCTGTATTGGTTTTGTTTGTGCAAAAACTTTTAAATTTAATGTAATCAAAACTACCCATTTGTACTGCATTTCTTGATTGTACCAAGGGTTCTCCTTTCACCCTTTTCTTTTAATTTAGCAAAATGGAATGGATAGAGAGATAGACATAGGATGAGGAAGACAGGTTCATATCCTACCTTTGATACTTACTACCTGTGTGACTCTGGGCAAGTTCTTAAGTTTACTTAGCTGTAAAATGGGAATTATAATAGTTCCTACCTTAGAGGGTTACTGTGAAAATCAAAAAAGATTGTATGCAAAGCTTAAAGTACATATTTGTTCGTTTGTTTTCTAGTTGTACCCAATTCTCCATAGCCCCATTTGGGGTTTTCTTGTCAAAGATATTGGAGTGGTTTATCATTTCCTTCTCCAGCTCATTTTACAAATGAGGAAACCGAGGCAAACAGGGTTAAGTGGGTTGCCCAAAGTCACACGACTAGGAAGTGTCTGAGGACAGGTTTGAATTCAGGAAGTTGAGTTTTTCTGGCTCCAGGTCCAGTGCCCTGTCCATTGTATCACTGAGCTGCCCAAAGTCTATATATATGTTAGCTATTATTACTATTGCCATTAATATTTTTACCATTAATTTTACCATTAATTTACCATTTTTAACCATTAATTTTGCATTAATTTAACTGAGAAGTGGTATGGCATAGGGGAGAGAGCATGGCCCTCCGAGTCAGTAAGACTCCCGTTCAGATACTATCCCTCCCCTTATTGGATCCTATGAACTTCTCCTTTTTCAGAGCATCTCTAAGGCTGCTAGCTGCATTGTTAAGAGTTTCTTCCTCCGTATCATGACCATCATCTCCATATCAAAACCACAGATCCAGTCTCCTGTCCTGGTATTAGTCTTTGAGTGCAGAAAATAAAGCTCATGGAGGGCTCAGCACCTTAGAAAGAATCATGGCTAAGTTAGTGGCAGAGCTAGGTGGGGTCCGTGAAGGAGATTCCTCTGCTCATTCCATGCATCTTCCTCTGCCTTTGCAGTCCCATCCCTTTTCCTTCTCCTCCTCCCCCGAGTGATAAGTGAAATCTCTGTGAATTCTTACGTCCGTCCGCGATCCCTCTCCCCAGCCAAAGCCACCAGCCTACGCCTGGGCCTTCGCCCCCTCCTGCCGGCGCTGGTGCAATCTCTCCATTGGCCACGCTTTCTCCCTGTCCCGCCCTCCTCCTTTCTCCCCAGCCATCCTGCACCCATCTGTCCAGGTAACGAGAGGCACATGGGAGAGCTCTGAAGTTGGGGGTCTGGGACCCAAGTTTGAATCTGTGCCCTCAACAGTACAGCTTCAGCAAGTCTCCTCAGCCTCCTCTGCCATTGTTCTCCCAGATCCAGGCGGACCTGTTTCCCCCTCTCTCACCTCACTGCTTTCCCTGGACCACCCTCGCAGTTCTCCCTGTCACAGGTCCGCCCAGCCCTGCTCATTCCCAGGCCACTTCATCCCCAACCCTCCCTCTGGCACTTCTCGCATCTGCCCTCATCTTCTGGTTGTCTCCTGTAGCGGACTGTAAGCTCCTCAACCTTGGGGGTCCTTGTCTGTCCCTGTGTCCCCTTATAGTACTTCAGGGCGCAGGGCTCTTCCGGCGCTCTAATTCTGCATTATTCTAGAGGAGATGCACATTTAACAGGATGGCATCTTGACAACTCTCCGGCACGTCAGACGTCCAATCGGAGGCCATTGCTCTTCATCATTAGGTCCTTCTGGAGCCCCAGGCAAGGGTGGCTAGGAAGGGAGCCCGGGGTTCTGCTCGCAAGGGGTGCTGAGCCGGCAGTCTGGATCCTAGCTCCTTATTCATTCCCAGTAAACCGTAAAAGGGCTGCTTTGCTAGGAGTGTGTGTCAGGAGGATGGCGAGTTGGGTTCAGTAGAAAAACCTCCCCCATGAGCTGCTGAGGGAGGGCTCTGTTGGGAAAAGTACACACGCACATCTCTGTTTGAGACAACAGCGGCCGACAGGAGACCCTCTCTGGTGTGTTTGGAGAGAGTCACTGGCTTAGGCTTTCATCAGCCAACAGCACAGAAATGCCCCTGAAAATGGTTTACTGGCTGTATCTTTAAGAGCAGGGAATCTCAGCTTATCATCTTATTAAATTTGTCAATTTGTTCTGCTCTGGTTTGAATAAACAGGAGATTTCTTCACCCCCCCAAACCTTTTTTTCTATTGACCACCCTTCTCTCTTTCCCTTTGCTTCTTTTGTTTTGATGCCATTTTTCTGAGGCTAGTAACAAATAATTACAGGCTATGGATCGGCGTGCCTGGAAAAAAAAGATGTTTACATATATTTAGGATCCAAGCTCCTCATCCCTTTGCATTCTCTCCCATCCACAGCATATCTACTTTCTCTTTCTCTGTGATATTCTTTAAAATAAAGAAATGACAAATGCAGTAGGCACAGAGACTGAACTAATTGCATTCTGCCATAATGCGCAGAGGCCTTGGGGATTGCTGGGGCTGTCTTGCCAGAGCGGACCCCTCTGTGCTCAGGCGAGGGTCAGATGGAGCGGTCAGGCTCATTAACTCCTGAGCTTCCAGCGGGAGAAGCTCTCTCCCCGCCATCTTCCAGCACACCCACGGCCTCCACTGCTGAGTCTGCTTCCCGATAGAGGGCCCAGTGTGGGGCCTGGGGTATGTGGCTGTCCAGACCTGAAGCAGCTGGTGTGAATACAACCTCTCAAGTGCTCTCCTCTTTCTCCATGTTCTTGTCTCTAGCTGTCAGCGCAGAGTGGGCAAGGACCCATGTCGCTTTCTTAGCTCTCTTTGGTCAGGTGTCTTCATCGAGTACTTGGAAATTAAAAAAGATGACTGAGAAATACATTTTAAGACCAAGTGACATACAGTCATGACATGATAAGTACTTGGGGGGAGAGGAACTCCAATGTATATTGCCACAGTTTGCATTCTCCTAGGATCTACACCTTTCCTCAGCCATTGTGTTGTTGGTGTCCTGCTTTTTCTTGTTTTGCCTTCATTTCTTGGGAATGATTGTCAAAAATCCTATTGTTACTCACAAATATCCTCACACAGCCTCCTGAGGGATGTCCTGCCTCCTTTTAAGCAATCCTGTAAGCACGAGGTTCAGTACATTGGTATAGTACCTTTGGAGATGTTTTCTGGACAGATGCTAGCACAGAGGTGGGAGGGAGGTGAAATAAGCAGTTCTTCTTAAGAGGCAGGCCTTTTTGGTTATCTGGGGCAAAAAATGGCTTTATTCATGTTGGCAATATACACAATTACTGCTATTAATAGTATCATAAGGAGTATTTCAGCTGTGGGTCAATTTTCATAGGTATGCTGATGTCCATCAATTTGTACTTCCCTGATATTTGTAACCTTCTTGTTGTCACATGCCCTCTGAAAAATAGGAAAGAGGGACTTTTTTTTTGGGGGGGGGGCTAAAAATCTAATATTTACAAAGTTTTAGGTAAGATGTGGGCTTTACTTTCCTGGCACTTATCATCTAATGAAGAGATAAGACACAATATATCTCTAATAAACACAATTATGTGATTCAGTTTGTTAGAGAAGTTCCATCCCTGTTGGAAGAAGCACAGACAAAAATTATATATATATATATATTTAATTGAGCTTTTGGAAAATGATTATGAATACTTTCTTTGACCTGCCCTCTCCCAGGCTTAAAAATCAGTACCTGGACTATTGCAGTAATCTTTTCATGGTACCCTGCTCAAGCCTCTCCACTGTCCCTTCATCTGTCTTGGTGATCTTCTTACAGTACAGTTCTGACCCCATTACCCTCTCATCTTCAGTAAGCCACAATGGCTCCCTATTACCTCTGGGATTAAATATAAAATCCTCTGGCTTCTAAAACTGTGCACTGCTTGATGTCTTCCTATTTTTCCAATCTTCTTATCCTTTCTTTCCTTGCAAATATGTTTATAATGCAGTGACATTGGTTTGCTTGCTCTTCTTACAGAACTCTCCATTTTATTATTCTTTGCCTTTTTATTGTTTCCCATGCCTGGAATTCTGTCTGTCTGTCTTTCCCTCTACCCTCCCCCAATCTTTCTTCTTCCAGCTCCCATCCCCATGTCCAGCCCCTGACTTTCTTCAAGTCAGCTTAAATTCTACCTTCTACAAGTCTTTCCCTTTGTTTTCCTCAATGCTTATATGTTCTCTGTGAGGTTGTCTCCAATTTACCATTTCATCTCTTTCTTTTCCCCTATTTAGCTACCCCTATATCTACATCTCTATCATTTCTATATCTCTAGTTGTTTGTATGTAGCTTTTTTCATCAGAATATGATCTCCTTGAGGACAAGGGATTATTTTTGTCTTTCTTTGTATTCCATTACTTAGGACTGCTTCTAGCATAGTGAGTACTTAATAAAGATATGTTGATATGTCTTGAGAGAGCTTCCCCTAAAGCCATGATGGTAATAGTATAAATAACCACTGATTGTATAATCACAGAATCATAGAGTTTGAAAGGTGAAAGTAACCCTGGAGGCTACTTGGTTCTGTTCATGTCTGAAAAGTCGGTCATCCAGTTTTCTTTGGAAGAGTAAGTGAGTAAGCAAGAGCTCACTAGCTTTGAAGGCAGCCCATTTTACCAGACTTGCTCTATTTAGTGATTGATTTTTTATATACTTTTAATAAAGTTTAATATCCATTATGAACATTTTTTCCACCACTTTTTTCGGTGTGGACATTCAACAAAACAATAGCATTTTTTTGTTCTTGGGTATAAATTAAAACATTGAAAATTTATAGGCTAGTTAAATTGGGTTCCAGGTCATCAATGATTGAGCTTTAATACTTAAGTTTTTCCTTGCTGCTTGCTGTTCCAATATTTCCATCACATTATGAGTCCATTTTGAGATTTTCTTGGCAAAGATACAGAAGTGGTTTGCCATTTCCTTCTCTGGCTCATTTTACAGTTAAGGAAACTGAGGCAGATAGGGTCACACAGGTGGTGAGTGTCTGCAACTGATTTGAACTGATAAAGATGAGGCTTCCTGATTCCAAGCCCAGTTCTTTACCCTAGGTTTTTCCTTACTTGGAGTCTTAATCTGCCTCTTAGCATTTTCTCATTGCCCTTTAGCTAAAGAGAATTTTCTGTGTGATAACTCTTCAAATAATTAATAAAAAAAAAAAGAACATCTCACTCAAGTGTTCTTCTTTCCAAGCTAATGATTGCATAGGATCTGGGTTCACATTCCAGCTCTTTGTGCTGTCATCTTGGGTAAGTTGCTTTCCTTCTCAGGTTTAGTTTTTCTGTAAATTCAAAGTTTCAGCTTTTTAAAATTTGACTCTAAATCCAGTGATTTTTAATGCCCAAACTGTGCATACCCTTTGATCTAGGACTGTATCCCAAAGAGACCATAAAAAAGGGGACAGAACCCACATGTATGAAAATGTTTATAGCAGCTCTTTTGGGGTGGCAAGGAATTAAAAATTGAATAGATGCCCTGTTGGGGCTACACCAGTGGTATATGAATGTAATGGAATATTATTGTTCTGTAAAAAATGATGAACAGGCTGATTTCAGAAAAGCCTGGAAAGACTAACACGAACAGATGTTAACTGAAGCAAGCAGAACCAGGAGAGAATGTTGTTCACAGTTATAACAAGATTATATGATGATCAATTGTGATAGTTAGCTCTTATCAGCAGTGTGTGGTGATCCAAGATAATTCTAAGACTTGGGATGCAAAATGCCATCTTTATCCAGAGAGAGAGAGAGCTATGGAGACTGAAAGTGGATTAAAGTATAGTATTTTCACCTTTTTTGCTTGTTTTTTTATTTTTTTGTGTTTTTTTCCCCTTTTGGTCTGGTTTTTCTTGTACAACATGTCAAATATGGAAATATGTTTAAAAGGATTATATGTGTTTAAACTGTATCAGATTCTTAGGGAGGGAGTTAGAAAGGGAGAAAAAAATTGGAACATAAAGTCTTATAAAAATGAATATTGAAAACTATTGTTACATGTATTTAGAAAAATAAAATAGCATTTAGAAGAGGGGAAAAATCCAGTGATTCCTATGCCTAAATACCCCATCCCAGCTTTAGTAACTGAGATATCTACAGATTTTACCCAAACAATGTCAAGACTAGCTTTGAACTTGAAAGATGCTTCTTTTGCTCCTCAGATCCGGCTGAGTGGTTAGAATTGACTACTTTTCTGTATTTTAACAAGATGCTTTTATTTTTTTTTCTACAACTGGTTCTAATAACACTTTAGGCTTGAAAGCTTAGCAATGAAACTCAGTACAGCAATTTTTCTCTAGGCGGAAAACACAAAAATCCGGGGAAATGGAAATTTTCTCTGCTGAGTTGTAGATTTGGATGAGTATAAAGGGTGAGGGAGCCCCACAGAGTAGCCTGTGGCGCTAGCTGGAACATTTCAGCTGCTGTGGCAAAAGGATTTTTCTTTTTCTTGGGAAATTTTTGGAGTTGAATGGGAATGGGCCCAGTCCACTCCAGCTGCCCCCCACAGTCACGGGATCCGGGTGGGGCTCTGGGTGACATCTTTGTTAGTGAGAGCAGGAGTCCTGAGTTTGGAGCAACAAAGCTGCTTCACTATCCTGGAAAGACATAGCATTGGTGATGTTTTTATATATTTGGGGGATACATATGGGAGATAGTAATAATCACCTTTTTCTATGGTTCTAAGGTTTGCAAAGTGCTATCCTTAAGGCATTTATGTTAGACAGGCAGTGCGGGTCTGTTGTCTTTCTTTTCCAGTAGAGACAGCTAAGGCTTACAAGAGGGGAAATGATTTGTTTAAGGTTACAGAGGTAGAAAGTAAGGGTAGTGGGAGCCATATTGTGGGATGCTTTAAATGCCAGGATGAAGACTGTATATTCTTGTTTGAAGCAATTAGATGCAACTGAAGACTTTTGATCTCATTTTTGGAATATTAATATTTGTGTGGAAAATTTGAGAGAAGAAAGAGTGGAAGCAAGGACACCAATAAGGAGGCTTCTCCAGTAGACTTTGCAATAGATCATGGGGGCCCAAGCTAGGGTAGAGTCTGTATGGGTAGAGGGGAGATAGATATGGGAGATGTCATGGAGGTAGAATTGATAAAACTTTCTTAAGTCTTGGGGTTTTCCTGGCAAAGATGCTGGAAAAGTTTGCCATTTCTTTCTCCAGCTCATTTTACAGATGAGGAAACGGAGGCAGACAGGGCTAAGTGACTTGCCCAAGGTCACAGTCTCAGAGGTCATGCTGGAACTTGAGTCTGCCTGACTCCAGCGCTAGCACTCCATCCTCTGCACCCGTTAGCTGCGGCGCACAGTGGTATCAGAATAAGTCATCGCATCTTGCAGTTGAGATCCATGTGTAAATCGGGAGGGAGCAATTTAATTAGAGTTGAGCTTGGAAGTCAGAGTCTTGGGGCTTGGGAGGAGATTGGGAAGGGGAGGAGATACGGACAACGTGTCGGCGGAGAGTTTGTTTGAAAGGGAAGAGAAGTGTAAGATGAGGACTGGGCAGGGCCAAATCACAGTCAGACCGAGGGCTGGCCCCCGGCTCAGGGTGCCCAGGACAAGGTGGGAGTGGGCCCCGATGGCCGGGAGGAAGTCTGGGACCACCACAAAGCGCGGGCCTCCGCTTAGGTAGCCTCTTGGTTGAGCCTGGGATTCCTAAGGCCTGATTTGGGGAGAATGGGACTTGGACCTTTGCCAAGCCCTGACGTCGGGCTCTTAAGGGGCTGCTTTGTGGCCCATCTTGCAGTCTCGGGAGACAGGACGAGGCCTGGGAAATACTCCTCCTCACCTGTGATCAGTAACTCAAGGAGAACGCTTGGCCTGCACCTTCCTGAAAACGGATATCCCTTTTCTATCCCATTGAAGCTTCTGAAACCTTTCCTAGAGCCTGGCAGTTGGGTGTGGAGGACGATGTTGAAAATCAAGATCAAGAGCCACAGATATTTCCGTAAAATAAAATAATAATAGTAATAGTTACTAACTTTTTAATATGGTGCTTATTATGGGCCAGGCATCGTGATATTTTAAAACTTATTATTGAGTATTTAATTAGTGTTATTATTATTATTAATTATTAACTATTTAACTTATTATTGATCAGTCAACTGAGTCTCACAATGCTGGGAGGTAGGAACTATTCTTATTTATATTTTACAAAACTTGAAGTAAGTAGCAGTTAAATGACTCACTCAGGTTCACATGGCTAGGAAGTACCTGACTCCAAGCTACTGGGCCACTGGGCTTTCCCTTCCCAAAATAATTCATATGGGGGAAAATTTTTATTTCAGTTACATTGCTTCCTAACTGGCCTTCCCAAATGGTTTTGGCTGTGATGAAATGCTGCATTTTGATTCAGAGGATGATGCTTGAATCCTGGTTATGTCTTGTTTAAGAGCCTCAGAAACTGCTTTTTACCTGCAAAGGAAGGGGGAGCCACCTTGGAAATGCTCCAAAGATGCAGAGGGAGCCATGACTTCTTAGGACTTTTATTGCCCTACCTATCCTCAGGACTTTTTCTATCCTCCAAATTTTACTTAAACTTTCCCCAAAATGGGGCGGTTTATAGTGGTGTTGGTAGTATTGCTGAATTTATCTGCAAGGACCACAGTTTTCTCCTTGCTCAGCTGCTTGGTCTGAGCTCTGTGGCCGGGCCCTGTTGTTCTGGAAGGTCCAGAACCCCCTGCAAGAGACCAGAGGTCTGGAGAACTCCCTTATAGTTCCTTCTCTGACACTGACCTTGAATCTCTCTTCTTCTGTAAGAAAAGGCCGTCTCTGAGGTACCTTCCAGGTCTGCCAGGCTGTGAGATTTGCACTCACTTTGACGGCATGTCGGCTCAGTCTCAGTTTCTCTAAGAAGTCAAAGTCATCAGTTTTCCATGACTTTGGCAGGTCACTTATTGATACTGAAGCCTCAGTTTCCTTGTTTGCAAAATCAAGGAGCTGGCTTTAGATGATCCCTTCAAAATCTAATGTAATATTCTGAAGGTTTTATTGGAGGGAGAGAATGGCCCCTTCATCAAAGCAAATGATTGCTTAGTATAGGTCATACCTTATCCCCTTCCCCCCAGTAATTAGATTCCTTGAATGCCAAATATGAAGAAACGATTATTACTATTATCATCATTATTATTGGTGATAGCTAGTTATTAACATTGGTTTAAATAGGATTGAATCTAATTTTGCTCTGTCTGTACTGGTAGGAATCATTCTAGCCATTGTATTGTGGTTCCAGAGTCTGTTTTCTTTTTCTCCTCCTAAATGGTGTCCAGACTCCTGTCTGCTAAACATGATGCAAAATTTTCTCGTGAGGATTTTGAGTGAAGCTAAAGCTTTTTAAGAATGAGGGAAATCTGGGCGTGTACATAGATGATAGAGAAAGACCCAGTGTCCAAAGAGAGGTTGAAGAGAAAAAGAAAATGCCTGAGAAACTGGTGCTCAGGAGGAGAGAATGTGGGTTGGGATAGAGGTATTTTGAGGATGGAGCCTATGATGGATGATCTCTCTTTTCTAAGCAAAATAGGAGATGAAGAGACTCTGTAATAAAATTATGGGGGAGTCCTTCCTCCATGAAGTTTGAAAAATTTTGTCAAAAGGCAAGCAGTTGTAAGTATTAATTTATCCTGTAAAGAGCAACAGTTGGTACCACATGATAATATTAAGAGGACAGAAAATTCTTTGGATAAACTTCCATATGCCAGGTCTGTAATAGGCAACTAAAGGCACTGGGATGTTTGGGGAACATCGTTAATCTGGGAGGTAACAGTCATATACCTCCCCCCCCCCAAAAAAAAAACAGCCAATCAAACCGATATCCTTTGAGCCAATTAAGGGAAGTCATGAAAGCTTGGATACAGAGCTGGAAGTAATAGCATCTGAAGCCAACTAGTTCTAACCCTTCATATTACAGATAAAAAGATTGAGAACCCCAGGCAGGTTCGTTGATATACCTGAGATCACAAAAGTAGCAAAGCATCAGAGGTAGGATTTGAACCTGGGTTTTTTTGACCCCAGAACCAGGCCAGTGATCTTCTCTTTGGATTAAGCTGTCTCTTTCTGCATGTTGGTTGAGTCATACGTAAGAGAGTCAGTATTAAAGTTACCATAATACTCTAAAGTACAGGAATTTATATTTCTCAAAGCATTTTTATTTATATTATTTCCTTTAATTCACAACAGCTTTTCAAAATAAGTAGATAGAATTAGCCCCATTTGACAGATGGAAAAAGGTGAGCCCAAGAAAAATTATTTGCTTTATTCAGGGTCATTAAGATAAGCAGTGTCAGAGCTAGGACCAGAATTGATTTCCCTCGATTCTTCTGCTAGTGTTGTTTTCAAGATGAGAAATCAGGGCATAGGAAAACAAAAAAGACCTTTTATTCTCAGGCTGGGAGGGAGGTGGGAATGAAGGGAGTGGTCCTTGAGAGTCTGTCTGGGACTGAGTATGGCCCATATCACCTGCTTTGGGCATCAGCACCAGGTGTTGATTAGTTTTGAGTTTTGAATCTCTACAGGGACCTGCATTCAGTTCCCACAGGGCTCTGGGAACCAGCCCTGAGCTTTTGAGCCAGCATCAGTCTCCTGATCCCATGGCTCAAGCAGAAGCCCAGCAGAATACAGGGGTCTCCTCCTCTGCCCTACCTGTAACCTCCCTCTGGGGTGCTCCCTCAGTGCAGGGGAGAAGGAAATCTAAAGACCCTGTACTCTCATCTGCCCCCATGTGCTAAGAATAGGAGCTTGAGCAAAGAACAGGGAACAAGATCTCTGAGGTAACGAGGACCTGAGCTTTTTAAGGTTGGGGGGGTGGGAGAGGGAGAGGATGTGGGGGAGCTTCTGTTAAAACTAGGCCTTAGTGGACAGGTGTTACCTCTAACCACAGCCTCCAAAGTGGATAATTGGCTGTTCTCTGTAGTGGGGCAGGAGCTGGGCTGGGCGTGGATATGAAACTCCCTGCTAGTCTCTAGGGACTGTCCCTCTAGAGCATGGGTGAGTCACAGTGCCAGGGGAGTGAGCGTGAGCCACACCTGTGTCATGCAAAGAAAGATGGAGAGGATGCCTCTTTCTAGAGTACCGAGCCCTGTCCTGTTTACAATAGAGTCGGCCCCCAGTGGAGGGAGGCAGAGATGGGGATATTTGGACGCATTGGATGAATCTTCCTCTTCTCTGTTCTCCCAAGAATCTTTATTTTTAGTGTTTCAAGTGAGATGAGGAAAATAAAAAAGGTTTTATTCAAGCTAACATTACCTGGCTAAATGATGAGGACAGCAGGCTGCTGGTATGATTCAAGAGGGAAGTTTGCTCCCAATTAGGGATGTGTTATAGTTAGTCAGCAAAGAATGTTTTTGGAAACTAATTGTGCAGGTGAGTCCCGCTTTAAGAAAATCCAGCTTTTGAAAATTTCTTTTTTTATTTTTAAATTAGAGGCTGGGATTCCCCCAAAGAATACCTTGAAATAAAAACCTCTTTGATGTGGCTAAGCGTTTGTTTATGAAGCATTTGGCCATTCTGGGCTGAACTAGGATTAAATAGAGAAGTGTGAAGCTAAAATACCTTAAACGCTTTTATATAGGAAGAATTAGAAATCAAGATAAAGCAGTGAAGATGGAAGTGAATAGTAGTATAAGCTGGCATATTAAAAATCTGCTGTAAAACTTGTAAGAATTAAAGCTGCTGTAAAAAGCCCAATCTATTTGTCCATCAAGGGAATAGACTGGAAGCAGTGGGAAGAGTGCTTGTTGGATACAGAATTCTCTCTGGCTCATTCCCATATAGCTCTTTTCTGAATAGCCCTAGCTAGATAATTTTGCCCTTGCCAGAGCCTGGTAAGTGAGGATAAGATAGGGATAAACATAGCGATCAGATTCTGGCATTTTTGGAGTCAGGATCAAGTTGAAGATTGAGGGCAGAGTAATTAAAACCTTGTAGGCATGTGTGTGTGTGTGTGTGTGAGGAGAAAGCCCAACCCCACTTTGTTATATTTGTTAAATATTCCTTTTTACTAACTTTGCAAACTGGGAATTTCATCTATCCAAGGAATGAGTATATAATGTGTATTAAGACCAAGGTGGTATTGAGAACAAGTGGCAGGAAAGTTTGTGGATACTTGGATAATAATTGTTATCAACAGCCAATGTAGCTGGCTGAGTATTTAATTGGAAAGGGGAATGTATTCTTACCCTTGGCTCTGGGTTCAAGGAGGGCTGGTGGGGATATCATCAGGTAGATGCTGCTTGAAGAAAATGAATTTGATTCCCCCATTCATTCTCTGTCATTAAAAAGATTTCAGTAAAAAAGGCCAGCTGCCCTGGAGTGATTCAATATAGAGAAAATGAAGCAAAGGGTGAATTTGATTATCAACATCATTATCACCAATAATAATAATAAGTGAATTTGTATAATAATAAAGTAGCTAGCATTATATAGCACTTTGAGATTTGCAAAGCACTTTACAAATATGATCACATTTTATCCTCACTACAATTCTGCAAAAGTAGATGTTATTGTTATTCCCATTTTATGGACGAGGGGACTGAGCACTATGATTAAATGATTTGTTCAGAGGTCATACAAGTAAATAAATGATTTTCTGACTCTGGGTCCAGCACTTACTCTATTGCACCACTTAGTATAGCTTCCTGAGTGTGCCAAATCATGAAATGATAGAATATCAGAACTGGAAGGGAGCCTAAATTACCTCGCCCGAATTCTTTATTTTATCATGACACAACTGAGTCCCAGGGAAGGGATATATCTTGTAAATTAGTGATAGAACCTGGAGACCAGTGAGCTTCACAATCTGGGACATCCTAGTCCATATACAGGGATAAGCTTATGTACCTGATGGATATTGGACCCATCTGGAAGGATGTGGCAGGAGGAGTTAGGTTAACCATTTTCTATATCAGGTAAGTCTTTGTACAGAGCAATGGCTCTGTATAATATCGATGTTGGATGAATTCATCCATCCAAAAATTTGCTAAGGGTCTCTTATGGACAGAGCCCTGTCCAAGGCATTGAGGGAGATATGATATGGTTCTTGACCTTCAAAAACCAATAGCCAGTATGGGGAGGCAGATGTCACCTAAGGAAAACAACAGTGGGCAATATGGAGGAATGTCTTAAATGCTCGGTGGTGGGGCCCAGACCCTTCGTGCCATGGCTGGTTGTGGAATGGACAGAGATGGACTGGTGGGCTGGAGTGGTCAGGATCGTATATTTTAGGCAGCGGCTGGGTACCATTGGTAGAACAGTTAGGAAAATCCGAATTCATATCTTACCCCAAACTGTGGGACCCAAACTGATACCTCTCTATTTCCTTTTGTGTAAAACTGGGATAATCCGAGCATTTATCTCACAGGGTGGTGGTGAAGCTCAAACGAGTTAACAAAGGGGAATTGTTTTTCAAACCTTAATGCTGTAAATAAATGCTAGCTATAATTATTATTATTCAGAACCGGAAAGGACCCCCAAAATCATCTAGTTCAGAGGTGCCAGATACACCGGCATGCGGCCCATAATTCTCCCAAGTACAGTCGGAACCAGATTGAAATGTAATTGGGCTATCATTAACAAAATAAATAAAAATACAGTCAAATGCAGATAATATCCCATTTTAACAGTTAATTTGTGACCCACAGGGATCTTATATACAGATAAGTGAGTCCTGTTTCTTTTTGGGTTTGACAGCAGTGACCTACCTAGTCTGAGGAAGAATAGGAGGAAACACAGACCCAATGTAGGTAAATGGCTTGCCCGGTGTCACACAGGTAGAAAGTGTCAGGTGAGATCTGTGAGTCCAGGGCTAATGCCCTTTCTACTGGACCACCCTACCTAGGGGAAGCTGACACTGGGGAGGTGAGACTTGAGCTGATTTTTGAAGAATTGGTAAAATACGACCATGAACAAAGGCTCCCTTATCTGATCCTCTAGCAATTATCCCACCTCTTATGCCAGTCTTAGAGTCCACTTTGTAGCATGTGCACTGTAGCGCACATGTCTTACCTTCCCCTACTAGGGGGATAAGAGAGCAGAGACTGCCTTCCTTTTTTCTTTATATCTCCCCGGTGCTAAGCCCAATGCCTTGTACATAGTAAGCATTCAGTCTAGGTTTGTTGAATGAATGAATGGGCACAGCATGTTTGTGGGTTGGTGCAGAGACAAACTCGACTCGAGAGCAAGGTATGTGTTGGGGAGGAGGGGGAGACAGATTGTGGAGGGCCTTGAAAGCCAGACAGAGGAGTTGGGACTTCATGCAGGGAACAATAGGGCTCCATTGAAGATTTTGTCTCCCAATCCGCCCTTCTGTTCCCAGAACCCGGGAGTTTAGAATTGAGATGCTTGGACTGAGCTCTGGGAGCCACGTGCACTTTTCTTCCAAATGGGCAAAGTGATTGCCAAGCCCTGCCTTTGAAGTTTCACAAAAGCAGAGAGACTTTGCAGCCGGTAATTCTAGCTGCTGCGGCTAAAATCATACAGACTAGCAAGGAAAAAAAAAAAAAAAAACAACTCTATCCAAACATGCTTAATCCTAGTCAAAGGATTAGTTTCTTAGAGAGAAGCTCCACCTATACTTAATAGTTTTAAATTGTTCTGGGTACCAGTTAGATTTTTAATTTTGCTATTCTCTCTGGCAGGGTGAGAATGTGGGCAGAGTTTTGGCTAATCAGAATTGATTTTTAATTTTTTACTTTTAATCTTTTTTTTTTTTTTGGAAGGGGATTGTTTCTGGAGAAGGTGCAGGAAGAAAGTTTCTGAGTTTTCATTTGGTTCTATTGGGCCCTTATTTGTTATTATTATTTCTTTTGGCCCTGGGAGGGAGGGGAAGGGGTAGGGAGGAGCTGAGTGACTCCAGACTGGGCCCCCTCCCACTGGGAGGAGAGAAGGAATGCACTCACACCCCATCCTTGCCTCTCCTACCCCTCTGAAGGAGGTTTGAAGTTCTTTCCTGGCAATCCCACTTGGGGAATCAACCACCAAGGTAAATATATGGATTATCCTAAAATTTCTGCAGCAATAGGGTGAGTTATTATTGATTCACAGAGCACGACAAAACATCACTGCATGAATTAGCAAACAGCTGTTTCTAATTTGAGTTTAGAACTGTACACAGAGGAACTTGTTTTACTGTTCACTCCTTTCATTTATAATGAATTTTAATCACCGCTACAGGTGAGAAAAATGTAGAAACAAGCTTGTATCTTGTGGAAGAAACAAAGGAGAGACAGATGCTAACAGATTTACAGTCTGTGATAAAAGGGATGTTTTGGTACACTTTACATGTAATTAGAGTGCAGCTGTTTTCAGTCCCAAGTCCACGGAGCACCACAGAATATGGGTTCTGCTGCATTTCCAAGGGGAGTAAAGAAAAACAGTGATTCAATCCTGAAAGCATTTCGTTTATCCTGAGTCGAGCAGAGCATCCGTCCTACCGACCCTCACTGTGTCATTTATTGATGCCTGATGAAGATTATTTAATGAGGTGTTATTTCCAACTTTCCCCCTCCTCCCTCCTTTCCCAAGTGGTGAAAAAACAACAAACAATAAGACCCATCAAATTTAGTCTTGAGGGGTCAGGGGAATCTGGGTTTTTGAGGGAAAGTTTCACTCTAAATAGGGTAGAAAGTGGGGGGAAAGGGAATCTTGGAGACTTATCCTATTTTGCTCCTTGCAAAATGGCTGGGGTTTGTCCTTCTCCCCCCAATGGGCTGCTCTCTTCAAGAATTTAACCATAGCAAACACTCCAGTAAATTAATGTAGGTTGGCTTTTTTTCTTTCTTGGTCTGTTTAATTTCTGCAATAAAACTAAGGCTCAATTGCATTTTCAATTTCCGCACTAAGTAAATTTGTCTAAGGGATAGAGCAGTGCAGACTGCTTATATGTTTGTCGAGGTCACGTTGGCTGTGTCTTCAAGGTGAAAGGCGAACTCCTATCTCCAACCCTTTATGGGTAGGATGTTGGCCCTGGACTAGCTGGGGCTGTGCTTTGGGTACCAGATCCTAACTCTGGTCAAAGGTTCCAGCCCCATTGTAGGGCACTACAGATGCCTTTATTGTGGTCTTGGCCATACGTGTTTCTGAGGGTGCTGGCTTTTCACTAGAGAGGGAGGGAAAAGACCATAATTAATGATTCTTCATCCACTTCTCTCTCTGCTCTGCAGTGGGACTTTCCAGGAAAAGGAAGGGGAGGGAAAAATGAGAAAAGGTTTCTTGGTTGAATCCAGGCATCAAAAACAATAAATTCAGATTATAGAGATCTCAAATCACCTTATGCTGCAACAGCAGAGGGTTTTGTGACCTGAGTAATTCTGACAATCCCTCTCCTGTGCTATTCATAGTTTTACAGATTTGGAGCTTGAGGGATTTAGAAGTCACCTACTCTAATTCTCTTATTTTCCAGATGAGACCAGGAGAGGCTAAGTGATGTATCTAAGATCACACAGATACTAAGTGTTTAGATTCTGAATCTCTGCCTAATGATTTCAAAAACAGAACTGTTTGCAAAATATCTCAACTTCTCTGAGTACTTGGAGTTAAAACCACTTTTTCTCATACTCTGTGCCATATACTCATGTCTGTTTGGTAGCCAATGATCTTACCCACCATTAAAAGCACCTTTGAAATTCCTATGTAAATAATGCAGGAATTGGATTTGATTTTTTTTTGGGAAAAATAATTTTACCTACTACTAGTAGGGACCAACCAAACATGTATGTGTTCTGCACACTTTTGTTTTCAATGAAATAATTTATTTAATTGTTTTCATTTGAGGTTGTTAGCACATTAAAATGTGTTTTAAAAGACCCAGCAATTAAAAGAATGAATGTAAGCACAATTCTGCACATCAAGTCACCAGGCTCAACAAGCACCATTTTGATGTGCAAAGTGCCCCTTAATGGAGACAGCAGCCATCTGTTAAATAAACCATTAGGAACAGTAGAGACAGGGACAGTTTGTAAGGTTTAGATTTCAGGTTTGTCTCTATCAGGCCCAGAGGTAATGTTCGGATGGGAACAATCTGTGCTCCCCCATCCTGGTTTGCTCATCTGTAAAATGGGGCTAATAATACCTAGTGGTATTCAATTCACAAGGTTGTTATAAGGCCCAAATGAGCTAGTATGTGTAAAACACTTTGCAGTGACCTAAAAACACTATGTCAATATCAGTTATTTTATTTTTAAAGTCCCTATTTGGTATTCATATTTATAGATTCTACCTGATTCACCAGAGAGACTGCCCACCCACACTCTTGTCCCACTTGACTAACATATGTATATCTGTTGGTAACTACAATCTCAGGTAAATCAGAGACAAGGAACAGCTGTCCAGGGATTGGATGAAAATCCTGTTTATCTGCTTACTTCACATTCCTTCCAGCCTATCAAGGCAAAAAGGGGACAGAAACTGTTTTGTGAAAGTGAGAAGCCAACATTTGGGATGATAGAATAGGGAGAGTATCTGTGATTTCTCCGGTTCTAGGGGATTGCCTTTTTGAGGAAACTCCTTTTACCAGTACAGGCTGCAAGTTTCTCTCTAACTTATGAGTAATTCCCTCTCCTATTACAATAAATAAATAACACTTCCCAAATCTCTCAATGAAATGGAAATAGCAGCTGGAGGGCACAGAGTCAGAAAATCCTGAGTTAAAATCCAACTTCAAATGTTTATTAACTGTATGACTTTGGGTAACTCACTTAATTACCATCTGCCTCAGTTTCCTTCCTTGTAAAATGGAGATAGTACTAGCACCTACCTTCCAGAGTTGATGTGAGGATCAAAAGCACTATAAATGCTAGTTGTTGTTACTAGCAGTTCCAAATTACAAGCTATTATTGTTAGCTATTATAAATCACAGGCTGTTATTATTAGTGATTGTAAATTGGACACTGATCCTAAATTCACTGATCTTTACGCTGTATAGGGTCCTATCTTGGCAGGCCCAATAGACTATCTCATATCTATTTGCAGAGACTACTCAGAGCCCTCTGCAAGTTCAATGTGAACTTCTGAATTAGAATTCTACTATTAGTAGAAATAATAACAGCTTGTATTTGTCTATCTCCTTCCTCTGGGGAGTTCAAATTGTCGTATGGACATTATCTCATTATCCCCAGTAGTGTCCTGGGGAGGGAAAGAAGGGAAATTCTTCTGCTGATGGGGAAATGGGAGCATAGAGCACTCATGGGATGCCATACAGCCAAGTTCCATATGGAACTTGGGTCACCTTGTCCTGTACTTTCCAGTTACCTTTGGAGATTTCAGTTTTTAAACATCATAGAGTGACTGTTAGTATAGATAATTCAAATGGCTTTATAAATTTTAAGAAGTCTACCATACCTTTTTTTTTTTAAAGGATAACATGATTGCACTTTTGTTCCATCTGCAAAAATGTCCTTATTAGTGGTCTAGATGGATGCTATGCACACTTACTGCTCTATACCAATAGTAGCAGGTAGTCCACAGAGTACTGAAAAAGATAACATAAAAAATATTGCTTTGAGACTCAGATGATTTGGGTCCAAATCTGTCTCTGACACTATTTGACTTCAGTTTCCTCCTTTGTAAAATGGGGGATAATAAAACTTGTAATATTTTATAAGGGTGATTGTGGGACGGGTGAGTAAAGCCCATACAGACTTTTAAATATCATATAAGTGTTTGTTATTATCATTATTATTTTCTACTGTTGTGATCATGAACAAGTTATATTAACTCTCTCTAGGCCTTGGTGTGAAATGTAAAAATCTGTAAAATGAGATTAGGTGATATTGCAAATTCTTAACCTTGTTACATCCTAATACTATAACAATAATAACAGTATTTATGTAGCCCTTGAAGGTTTGCAAAGCACTTTACAAATTTTATTTCATTCTTCTTCATAACACCTTTGGGAAGTAGTTGCTATTATTGTCCCCATTTTACAGATAGGAAAATTGAAGTTGAGATAAGTGACTAGCCCAGGATCACACAGCCAGTGAGTATCTGAGGCCAGATTTGAGCCGAGGAAGATGAGTCTTTCTGTCTCCAGGCTCAGCCACCTCCCCCTTCATTTTATAGAATTTATTTCCAGCCCAGTACCAGGAGTGGAATGAATGACTTCTAGCCACAAGACCCGAAGCAGCAATCCCAACAGCAACCAGTCAACTTGACAAAGAATAGGGTGTATGTGGGAGGTTGGAAGAGGTGGGAGTAGGGTTGGGTGGGTGGAGGAGGTGGGGGCTGAGATGTCTAAGAAGATATCTTCTTTTTTAAAGAAAAAAGGAATTGAGAGTACACTGAAAACGGAGGCATCAACATTTGGTCGACATTTGCATTATTTCACACCCGAATATTAGTGTCCCGGGCGCCGTATGCCGTGTGAAGGAATCAGTCTGTGCTGTATTTTAATCTGCTTGACTGTCTGGATGCTCTTGTTGCATTTGAGTTTCCACAAAGATGCTCTTGCCTTTGTTATAATAAGACTTTCAATCTCCTCTGCCCTGGGCTGATTGTTGACAGCCTCTTAATTGGCTAGGTCTAGAAGGCGATCAAGGGCTGGTTGTGCTGTGGCTGGAGATGGGTGGCCGGACACCAAAACCCCATGAGGAACAGGGAGACCGTGCCAAGTTGTTTTCCTGGCTCATTCCCTGCAGACTTCCTCCTTCCCACTGAGGCCTCCGGGCCCCATGCTGACCAGGTTCTCCCTGCCAGCCCTCCTCCTCCCCCCAGCCTCTTTCTCTAGCAATCTGGACAGCCTACTGATGACCCTTCCTGGGTAGAATTTGGGTCATGTTGGAGGGAGGGAGCGCTCTGAAGAAGAGCTGGCTCTCCCCATAAAGCCTCTTGCTCCACCATATGTCTCAGAAGGAGAACCCCGGTGTTTGGGAGCTTATTCTGGTTCTGAGTGAAGGACAAAGATAATAGTAATAGTTTATATCAATGTAGCTTTTTGGGCCAGACCTGTGATTTCATTAGCAAGGAAAATTCTGGTGAGGAAACGCTAAAGATGGGTGAGATAGGCAGGTACTCTTCAGCTTCACCTTAGAAAATTGACTTGACTGAGGTGGCGTAGCTTCCAGGTATCAGAGAGCCGTTGTACCTGAGTTCCGCTTTCTGTCCACTGCATAATGCTGCCTCTTCATATAGTTCTGGAGTTAAGTCCAGACTGACAAAAGTGTTTCCCTTGCATGGGGAGGAAGGTAGTAGAAGCATTGTTTGTTATTCCCATTTTTACAAGTGAGGAAACAGAGGATTCACCTTGGATTATTAGTAAGTAGAAGAGCTGTACCCTGAACCTGGCCTGGGCCTCTGACACCTAGTTTCTGTCTTGGTCCCCTCCGAACTAGAGCTACTGACACGTTCCACTAAGGGCATGATTTCCAGAGAAAGCAGTGGTCCTGTGTCCTGTGGAGTCATATTCACCTTTTGCATTTTTCCTAGAGAAGATTGATAAAGAGAATATTAGTGGCTTTCACTCAAGCTTCATGGGATTCTGCCTACTTGGCTTTGTGGCCATCACGAAGAAATACGGTGATGTGGCTGCTTTGGCAGGTTCAGTTCGATCCAGCTAACATTCAGTTGTCTTAGTGGATCCTCGGTACAAGTGAAAATCTGAATTCTATCACCGTTGATTGCATCACTTGCTTATTTACTCAAATGCTCTGTGTGTCATCCTTAAGACTGTTCTTTCCAATGATATAGATAGCAACCTGGCCACATTTTGTCCATCTTGTGAAATGTTTGTTCTTCTCATTAATTCGCCATAAGATCACACCCTAGAAGACTTTTTTGGTTTTCTTTTATGTATATAAAAGTTGTATACATTTTGTTTTTCTTGTTATATATACTTTTCTCCCAAATCTTCTGAACAACCCTCTGCTACAAAATCCATTTATTGAAAATTAAGCAAAATTACTCATTAGTGTTGATCGCGACGAAGTCCTCCAAAGGGCTGCCTTCCCCATGCTTCTTTGCCCTAGTCCTACTTGTCATTCTTTGTGGCATAGGACTATTTCATTACATTCATATGCCATCACCTGTTAGGGCACTCCCAGCATCATTCTCTTAGATAATGAGTGTGTCTGGCTAGCGGGGGAATAGAGTCAGCTAAACTGTTGATCTCTGTGTGCATGTCAGTGAGGATGCCCTCTGCCCTCTTTCTGTTCTAGAACCACTTGGTAAAAACTTCTCCAGTACATTTCTGCCAGAGCTTCAAAATGTGCCTTCTTCAACACCCCAAGAAGCATCTTGAATTTGATCCCATTGCTATTCCTAGAGAGCCTCCGTACTTAGAAGACACCTGATAGAGAAGAAAGCTGTATTACAGTCATGATGCATGTGTTTGAAGCTACTTGATATGTGTGCTGAGCATTAAGGGGACCAATTAGGCCACTCCTCTGTGCCTACATGAGCTCTGCTGCTGCATCCTATCCCATCCCAGGGATGACTTATGTTCCAAAGCCTTTCTAATGTTCTTTTTTTTTTTCTTAATTAAACTTTTATTGAATTTGCTTCTTTGAATACTGGTTTTGGTTCTTGTCTTCAATGATGACAGAAGCCTGGGAGTAGCCATGTGAGTCCTGTTTCTGAGAGTCCCATTTTGCAGGATTAGCCGTTTTTAATGACTTTAATCTTCTTTTTGAAAGTGATTTCCCCCCTCATTCTGTTAAATTCCTTTGATTGCATTAATACAGAATTATTATTCCAAAGGAAGAGGAAGAAATTAGGGTTCAGCATTGGCAGCTGTTTGACACTGTCTTAAAAATCTTCTGATGTTCCCACCTATGGCATTGCTTCCTTTGGTTGAGTTTACAGCATATCCTCATCTTCCCCATAGTAGAGAAATTAGACTGAGGATCCTTATTTATCAGATGGGAAAAAGTAATTCTGAACTAGGAGTAGACTTTGGCACAGTGAATGGCACATAGGAGGTGCTTAAAAATCCTTGTGGATTTGACTGGCTTCAGACAATAACAGCAGGGAAGGGAATTAGGTATTTATATAGCACCTATTATGTGTCAGGGATTGTACTTAGCACTTTACAAATATTATTGTATTAAATGACAATAGTTATCTTTCTCTCCCCCAATTCCCTTTCCCCTTGAGGCCTTATAAACTTTAACAAATGACTGACTCACCTCTATCTAAGAGGAAAAGGGAAAGGAATAAACTTTATATAATACCTACTGTGTGCCAGCCATTGTGTTCAGTGTTTAATGAATATTATTTCATTTGATGACAATAGTGATCTCCCTTCCCCTTTCCTCCCTTTCTTCTTGGGGCCCAAGGAACTTTTACAAGTAAGGAGATTTCATTTCTCATCACCTACCTCCTGGCTTTTGAATAGGTACCCTCTCACTTCGTTCCTGCCATTTTCCCATCTTGTAAAAAATTCTATCTTCCTTCAGAGCAGAGTTTGGACTCTCCCCTTCCAAATGAGGCTTTTACTGATTCTCCCAACTATGAGAGCTTTTTTTGCTCATAAAATTATTATTATTTTTTTACTGTTTTGTGCATCTTTTGTACATTTTTGTACTATTTTTATACATCTATGTACATGTTATATCTCTGGTAAAATGTAAACTTTTTAAGTGCAGCAACTGGTTTTCATTTTTATCTTTGTCCCTCTCAACCTCTTATAGAGGTTCTTCTCTTTAACTTACATTTAAATGTTTCTTGAATTAAATTGAAAGGCATTGAACCTTCTTCCAAATTGATAAATATTCCAAATCCCCAGGTTTTTAACCTTTTTTTTTTTTTTTGGTGACATAGACTCTGTTGGCAGCCTATGAACCCCTTCTCAGAATAATGCTTCTTATTGCATAAAAGAAGCTAATTATATCAAAATACATTTATAAAATTATTAAAAAAAATAAACAAAGTTACTGACCCCTGATTAAAAACTGCTCATGTACAGGGTAAAGACTGCTTGTTGGACACAAAAAGTTAATAGCTTTTTTTGGGAAGCAAATGACAATTTGATTTCTCAATTTTTTATGTAAACATGGCCAATTTTCCCAATTCATCTTTTTCAATTTAAAACAACCTCATTTCATTTGAATGCAAATAATTATCATCTCAGCAAGTGCTCAGTTTTGCCATCCACACAATAAAATGCTTAGCCTTGTTTTCTAAAATTGTTGACAAATCTTGCCCGCTCTGTACCTACCTCTAAAGTGGAAAGCAATTGGCGCTTGAGGGTTGAGGAGAACCTGATTTTTGAGGTCTTTTAAGGGGATGTGAGATCCTCACTTGGAGTATTACGTATTTGAAGGGACTGCTTAGCAAGTATTGACTTAAGATTTGGGGAAAGGGAAAGAGAAGCTCAAACAGATTGGATTTATACTGAGGTTCTCTCTGTTTAGACAGCTGAAGATTTGTGGTACCCAAACTGAAAGACGCCTGAAAGAATTGTGAGCTAGTTTTTGAGAAAGACTAAGCTCCTGCCACAATCTTGCCTCTTTCCTGCTGGCTCTCTTGGCTTCTACTCTCACTCAGAACTTTTCTCTAAAATGTTGCATTGTTCTTGGAGGAGCAACAGTTCTTAGCCTATGGGCTTCTGGATTGCATTGGCCAAGGAGAATCTGTTGCATTGGAGCAACAGATATATTTTGATACAGTAAATCATTCAGAGCAAAAACAAACAAACAGCAGCCCCAGCCCAGCTTCACACGTTGGGGGCGGGATCATTGTGTGCTAGTGAACCAATCACCCTACTTCCAGTCTTAGCTTCTCTCTCCATCCCTTTTGTCTCCTGGCCCCTAGAGGAGCCCAGCTGGCGTGAGCTGGGAATTAGCAGGCAGTGATCCATGGTGCCTTCCCACCGAATGTAATCCAGGAAGTGGGCAGCCAGCTGGATTGTTCCAGTCCAAAGGGCCCAGTAATGTGAGGCTCCCAGGGGACTTCATCTCCTTTGCTTAGGAAAGGAGCCCTTGCTGGTGGTATCAGAGGGAGAGGTACTACTAGAAAGGAAGGAGTCCTGGGAAGCGGGGCTCCCTGGTGTGACTCCCAACAACTTGGTTTCCAGTTTGGGGGAGCAATGGGAGAAGATGAGGATTGAAGTCTGGTGCTACGTGGGGGCCTGGGTTTGTACTTGGCTGTGTGAAGCAACTTTGTCGGACGTCCACGCCTGATTAGTCTGTCGCCTCTCAGGTCTTTGGCAAATGGTTAGGGTGGTGCTGCAGGGGGTGGCGGGGCACCTAAGTCCTGGCAGTGCCAGGGAGGCAGCCAGTCCCACTGAATTGTGGGAAGGAGGAAGGTGATTGGTTTTGGGGGAAGGGCAAGAACTTGGAGGGTTTCTAGACCAAGTTTTGTGTTAGCATCTTTTCACAGCTGTGAAATATCCTTTTTCCAAGGCAAGAACATGTGCTTCTGAAGCCTACCTTGGGGTGTGTGTGTGTGTGTGTGTGTGTGTGTGTTTGTGCATACATGGCTGTGTGTGTGTGTGTGTGTGTGTGTGTGTGCATGCACGTGCCCACTCCCTTATATGAAAGGCCTGGGAGACCACTTTTATTGGCTGCTTTAAGAAATAGTTGGAATGGGATCATTAAATGTTTTATAAGGGTAAACGGTCCTGTTTGTCTGGGAGGAAGCGGAGGGAGGGAGGGGGAGAGCAGAGAGAGCCGCTTTGCTGGGTTTACACACACACAAAAAAAGGTCAGTGCAGCTTAATTTAATGTTTTGTTTGTCTCTCCCCTCCCCCGCAGCAGCTCTGTGGCCTATTTCATTCATTATTAAGTTTTATATCCTGCTTGACATGAAACGTGATCTTTTCAACTCACTACATAGGACGGCTGGCTTCATTCTGTTCTCCTTATCTTTAGTGTCTTTAGTAACTTAACTTTTCCCCTCTTGGTCTGTGTGGTTTTGTTTTTTCTTCAACAGCCAATTTTTGTTTGTGGTGTTCTCTTGAGCCGGCTGGGGGATTGATAGCACTGGACAGCGCCTTCTCCTGTTAGGTAGATAAGGATTTCTTAGCTCTTTGATAAAAGGCTCGCCTGACCCTTGCCTGTCACTAATGGGTTTATAGGTCCTCCCTTACATTGTGTTTGGGTTCTTAATGCAGATCCCTGGTGTTCTGGAAACATCCTCTGATTGACATCAGTGTCAGGACATAATGCCAAGCCATTTTATTGGGGACCTTTAACCCTTTTGGTTGTGTGCTGTGGACAGATTTACAAATGAGAGGGATACTTCTTAAAAGTTGGGGACTCAAAGGACTTGGTGATCTTTAAATTCTACTTACTCCATCTCCTTTACTGAGGTCTAAATTCCCAAACTTTTTGGAGTTTTCTTTCTGTATTACTTAGATTATGTCACTTTTCTCCTTTTCCCTGAAGAGTCACACATAAAAGTCATTCATTTAATATCATTTAAAATGAAGCCAAATTAATTTGGATTTTGAAGGGTTTTTTTTGGGAGGGGAGGAAAATTTCTGGTACCCTTAGAGGTACCACTCAATTTTAGCTTGGGCCATTGCAGACTCGGGGATCAGGGGGTGGGATCTCAATGATTGTCAATGGGTTCCAAACTAGCAAAAGACTGGGTTGGAGGGAGCCAGCCCCTTACAGTCGGTGGGAAGTTGGTCCTAGAGCCCCCCTCCAGTGATGGCTTCCAAGTTGGCTTGAGCTCTTGGAGCTACTCCTACTTCTGAGAGCTTACCCTGGGAGTTCCCACTTTGGGGAGACGCGAAGCCCCGGGGGACAGTGGTAGCTAAGAAGGCCAGGGATAGGTGTGTTATTAATGGAAGAGCTGTTTCCCATTGCTGTCTGGCCAGCTTCTGGAGAGATGACACTGTGCTGTGTGCCTTCCCGACATCCTTTATAATCTGAAAGGCATCTTGTCCCTGGCCCTCTCTGCTGCTTTTCTGGTTGTTTTGTTTTCCCTCTGCCCCCCGTGCGCCACTCCCGTTTTCCTCCGAGCAGTTGGCGAGCGGTGCAGCGGTGTTGTTGAGAAGCTTTGTCCTTATTTCGCAGATGCCCTGGGAATTGCCTTTAATCTCCTTTCTGCCTTCCCATTACAGATGGTGATGACGACCCTCAGCTCTCCTGGGTGGCTTCCTCTCCCTCCAGCAAAGATGTTGCGTCACCCACTCAGATGATAGGAGATGGGTGTGACCTTGGCATCGGGGAGGAAGAAGGGGGGACCGGCCTGCCCTACCCGTGTCAGTTCTGTGACAAGTCCTTCATCCGCCTGAGCTACCTGAAGAGGCACGAGCAGATCCACAGCGACAAGCTCCCCTTCAAGTGCACCTACTGCAGCCGGCTCTTCAAGCACAAGAGGAGCCGGGACCGGCACATCAAGCTGCACACGGGCGACAAGAAGTACCACTGCCACGAGTGCGAGGCGGCCTTCTCCCGCAGCGACCACCTCAAGATCCACCTCAAGACGCACAGCTCCAGCAAGCCCTTCAAGTGCACGGTCTGCAAGCGCGGCTTCTCCTCCACCAGCTCGCTGCAGAGCCACATGCAGGCCCACAAGAAGAACAAGGAGCACGTCGCCAAGTCGGAGAAGGAGGCCAAGAAGGACGACTTCATGTGTGACTACTGCGAGGACACCTTCAGCCAGACCGAGGAGCTGGAGAAGCACGTGCTGACCCGCCACCCGCAGCTCTCGGAGAAGGCCGACCTGCAGTGCATCCACTGCCCCGAGGTCTTCGTGGACGAGAACTCGCTGCTCGCGCACATCCACCAAGCCCACGCCAACAAGAAACACAAGTGCCCCATGTGCCCGGAGCAGTTCTCCTCGGTGGAGGAGGTCTATTGCCACCTGGACAGCCACCGGCAGCCCGATTCCAGCAACCACAGCATCAGCCCCGACCCGGTGCTGGGCAGCGTGGCGTCCATGAGCAGCGCCACCCCCGACTCCAGCGCCTCCGTGGAGCGCGGCTCCACCCCGGACTCCACCTTGAAGCCTCTAAGGGCCCAGAAGAAGATGCGGGCCGTGGACCGGGAGGAGGGCCAGAGCTGGTCCAAGGTCACATACAGCTGCCCCTACTGCTCCAAGAGAGACTTTAACAGCCTTGCCGTCCTGGAGATTCACCTGAAGACGATCCACGTGGACAAGCCCCAGCAGAGCCACACGTGCCAGGTCTGCCTGGACTCCATGCCCACGCTGTACAACCTGAACGAGCACGTCCGCAAGGTCCACAAGAACCACGCCTACCCCATGATGCAGTTCAGCAACATCTCCGCCTTCCACTGCAACTACTGCCCCGAAATGTTTGCCGACATCAACAGCCTCCAGGAGCACATCCGGGTCACCCACTGCGGTCCCAATGCCAACCCTGCGGATGGCAACAACGCCTTCTTCTGCAACCAGTGCTCCATGGGCTTCCTCACCGAGTCCTCCCTCACGGAACACATCCAGCAGACCCACTGCAACGTGGGGAACTCGAAACTGGAATCCCCCGTCGTACAGCCAACTCAGTCGTTCATGGAAGTTTACTCCTGCCCGTATTGCACAAACTCTCCCATTTTTGGCTCCATCCTAAAGCTTACGAAGCATATTAAGGAAAACCACAAGAACATCCCATTGGCACACAACAAAAAGTCGAAGGCAGAGCAGAGCCCCGTTTCTTCTGATGTGGAAGTCTCCTCCCCCAAAAGGCAGCGGCTCTCTGCCAGCATCAACTCCGTTTCCAACGGCGAGTATCCCTGCAATCAGTGTGATCTCAAGTTCTCCAACTTTGAAAGTTTCCAGACCCACTTGAAGTTGCACCTGGAGCTGCTGTTGAGGAAGCAGTCCTGCCCTCAGTGCAAAGAAGACTTTGACTCCCAGGACTCGCTCCTGCAGCACCTCACGGTGCACTACATGACCACCTCGACCCACTACGTGTGCGAGAGCTGCGACAAGCAGTTCTCGTCGGTGGACGACCTGCAGAAGCACCTGCTGGACATGCACACCTTCGTGCTCTACCACTGCACTCTCTGCCAGGAGGTCTTTGACTCCAAGGTCTCCATCCAGGTGCACCTGGCCGTGAAGCACAGCAACGAGAAGAAGATGTACCGCTGCACCGCCTGCAACTGGGACTTCCGCAAGGAGGTGGACCTGCAGATCCACGTCAAGCACAGCCACCTGGGCAACCCGACCAAGTCGCACAAGTGCATCTTCTGCGGGGAGACCTTCAGCACCGAGGTGGAGCTGCAGTGCCACATCACCACCCACAGCAAGAAGTACAACTGCAAGTTCTGCAGCAAGGCCTTCCACGCCATCATCCTGCTGGAGAAGCACCTCCGCGAGAAGCACTGCGTCTTCGACGCGGCGGCCGAGAACGGCACGGCCAACGGCATGCCGCCCGCCGGCAAGAAGGCCGAGCCCGCCGACATCCAGAACCTGCTGCTCAAGAACCCGGAGGCGCCCAACAGCCACGAGGCCAGCGAGGACGACGTGGACGCCTCCGAGCCCATGTACGGCTGCGACATCTGCGGGGCCGCCTACACCATGGAGGTGCTGCTGCAGAACCACCGCCTGCGCGACCACAACATCCGGCCCGGGGAGGACGACTGCTCCCGCAAGAAGGCCGAGTTCATCAAGGGCAGCCACAAGTGCAACGTCTGCTCGCGGACCTTCTTCTCGGAGAACGGGCTGCGGGAGCACATGCAGACCCACCGGGGGCCCGCCAAGCACTACATGTGCCCCATCTGCGGGGAGCGCTTCCCCTCGCTGCTGACGCTCACGGAGCACAAGGTGACGCACAGCAAGAGCCTGGACACGGGCACCTGCCGCATCTGCAAGATGCCGCTGCAGAGCGAGGAGGAGTTCATCGAGCACTGCCAGATGCACCCCGACCTGCGCAACTCGCTGACCGGCTTCCGCTGCGTCGTCTGCATGCAGACCGTCACCTCCACGCTGGAGCTCAAGATCCACGGCACCTTCCACATGCAGAAGCTGGCCGGCAACTCGGCCGCCTCCTCCCCCAACGGCCAGTCCCTGCAGAAGCTCTACAAGTGCGCGCTCTGCCTCAAGGAGTTCCGGAACAAGCAGGACCTGGTAAAGCTGGATGTCAACGGCCTGCCCTACGGCCTCTGCGCCGGCTGCATGACCCGCAGCACCAACGGACAGGCGGCCGGCCTGACTCCGCCCGAGGCCGGCGAGCGGCCCTGCGGGAGCCTGCGCTGCCCCGAGTGCAGCGTCAAGTTCGAGAGCGCCGAGGACCTGGAGAGCCACGTACAGATGGACCACAGGGACCTGACCCCCGAGACGAGCGGGCAGCGGAAAGGAGCCCAGACATCTCCGGTCCCCAGAGTAAGTAGCTCAGCGTCTCTTCTCCTTTCCCTGGGGCTGCCCCCGCTTTGTGAGGGGGGGGCTGTGAGTCCACAGCACGCTGTTGGGTCTTCTGCTGTCACAGTGCGAGTGGGTATTCCTTGTAGTTGTCTGCAGAACCCATAACAAAGTGAAGCTGGAACTACATTCAAACTTTTTCTGACTGAAACTTCTCTCTCTCTGCCTCTCTCTCTCTCTCTCTCTCTCTCTCTTTCTCTCTGTCTCTCTCTCTCTCTGTCTCTCTGTCTCTGTCTCTGTCTCTCTCTCTGTCTCTCTGTCTCTGTCTGTCTGTCTGTCTGTCTGTCTCTCTCTCTCTCTCTCTCTCTCTCTCTGTCTCTTTCTCTCTGTCTCTGTCTGTCTCTCTCTCTCTCTGTCTCTCTCTGTCTCTGTCTCTCTCTCTGTCTCTGTCTGTCTCTCTCTCTCTTTCTCTCTCTGTCTGTCTCTGTCTCTCTGTTTATCTCTGTCTCTGTCTCTCTGTTTCTCTGTCTCTCTCTCTGTCTTTGTGTCTCTCTGTCTGTCTCTCTGTCTTTCTCTTTCTCACACACACACACACACACACACACACACACACACACACACACACACACACCCTTTGCTGGAGGTCCCACAGCATTTGAGGTAGGTAGTGTAATTATCCCCATTGTGCAGAAGAGAAAGTTGTGCCTCAGATAAGTGGAATTGACTTCGCCTTGGTCCTGTGTCCAACAGGTGGATTTGTTCTTTGTAGAGGTGATTTGAGCCTTGGTTCTCCCTCAGTTGAGAGATCATAAGCTCATAGAAATTGGATCTAGAAAATCCTCTGAGGTCATCTAATCCTATCTTCTCATTGCTCGTTCCAACCCATTCACCATTTTGATAGGGTTGAAAGGATGACACTTTTAGAGTTAGACTTGCCTCCGATACATCTGTATGTTTTGGGGAAGTATCTATTTCTTTGGGTATCTGTTTTCACATCTGTAAAGTGGGGAGCAATGGTTAAGATGGAGACTGAGGTACCAGTTAGCTCTAAAACTTTGACATATGATCCAGGATTTGAACCAGAATTTCCAAATCCACTTCTCTTTTAATCACACTAATCTGTTTTCCACAAGAACTCCTCGTCTGGCTGTATCTGCCGCTTGTGGATTTGGGGAGCAGAGGCACATCAGCCCTTTCCTTGATGGCTGTGGGGCTTGGGTCTAGGAGGCTGAGTGGGGACTTTCTATAGAAACTCCACTCTTCCATCTGGCTGTTTGCTTCTCGAGCGTTAGACCTGTAGGGCCTTAGGATTCTCTCTGGGTTTGTGTTCTTTCCAGATGGGTGGAGATGCCAAATGTTTCCTAAGAGTAAACTCTTCCAGGTGCTACTGTTGCTGGCCTTGAGGGAGGCAGGATTTGGGGCTATAGCCTTTTGCCACAGGTGTTTGCTGGTGGTATTTGGCCTTGGGACTTGCAATAGGCTCCATGCTTGGAGGTGGGGGAGGCAGGGAGAGACACAGACAGACAAAGAGGGAAAGAAAGAGAGAAGGAGAAACAGAGAGAGATTGATATAAAAACCTAACATTTTTATGCTGGGAGAAAGCTTAGAGAACATTTTATTTAGTTCATTTTATGGAGGTGAAAATAAAACCCAAATAGAAGAAGGTGACAGCTGGAGACATAATCAGATGCAATTGGAAAAAAACCCAGTTTTTCAAATCTTGGAAAGAGGAATATTTTAGCCACTACAGTCCTATTTGAGGCTTGACAGCCCTTTCAAAGGTGCAACAACTTAGAAGGTTGCTCTTCCGCACTCCCCATGATTCTGGATATTTGAAGCCTATTTTGCCAAGCCCAGCCTCCTCATGGGATATGGCCCCGTTGCCCTTAGGGAGCCAAAGATTACCCAGAGATTGGGCCATGTCTAGATATTAGATGGAATTTGGCCCCCAAGCTCCTCAGATATTGTGGCCAAGTCATTCTGAAGGGTGGGGCGGTGGATGATGAGCGATGGAACATTACACATCTATAGGAGAAGGTTGGGAAAAGATTGTCCAACTGATCTCACTTGTAGGCTGTACCGAGGCCACATTTGGATCCCTACCTTCTTTAGCTGTGAGACTTTCAAAAGGCTTGGGTTAGGACTGCCTTTTCACCTTTCAACCTCAATCTCAAGGAGCTTAAATTGGTTAAGATAAAAAATCTCAGTACCTAGCTTGAGTCTTGATGGGACCCCAGGGTCCAAGTCTGTAGCAACAGGCTTCATAGGGAATATAGCCCCGTGGGATGGAGGCTACCTGTAAAGAAGTCAGGTCTCATCCTACCCGCTGCAATAAAAAATAATAATACCACATTTAGAGTATTATACTTTTCAGAATGCTTTTTACATCCATGATATAACTAACTTGCTTTTCAAAATACCCTTGTGCAGTGGGGTTGGCCGAGTAGTGTCCTCGAATTCCAGAGACGGGAAATTTTAAGGCATGAAGTCAGGACCAGAGAGCCTAGGGTTCCCAGCTCTTTTGACTACCTCAGGAAGAGTCCTTTGTCTCCCTAATGAGCTATCTGTGAATCTCCTTTCCTTACACCCTTCCCTTACTCACCCTTCCTTCTGTCCTTATTTATCCTTATCTTCCTTTCTGCATTGAGTGCAGATCCATGGGAGCAGCAGTGGATTAGAAAGCACCATGAGCATCATCTCTTATATTTCTGTAAGCAGAGCCTGATGCTGAGCTGGCCCTCGGGGAGTGCTGGGGAAGGGACCCACAGCAATGAGAAGGTGCCTTGGATGCTGGAGACAGTCCATGCACTGACATCTCTTCAATTAGAGATCTCTAAAAACCACCCAGAGGGATCTTCTTGGGGAAAAGGATCAAGGGGACAGAAAGAGAGGAGACATTAAAGGAAATTGATGGGAGGGAAACAGGAGAGGAGGAAACAGAGAGACCTGAATGAGTGAACGACCCAGCATCCCCTTTTCTCCTTCATGTGCTGGTGTTTTCCTCCCCGGGGCTCTGGGGCCACTTGAGCAGGTTTGTGCCCAGTATGTGACGGGCCCTCACGAAGGGGGAAGATGTGGGCCGGGGCCAGTCCCTCTGTGTCTGTGTGAGGGAACATACGAGCACCACATCTCTCCGGGCGGGCTTGGATAGGGATGTGTTTTTGAAGGGGTGTCTAGCTCTGCAGGCACATGGGGAGCTGTGAATGGCATCTGTGGATTGCATCTGTTGTCTTTGCGTGAGGCTGTCACGTGAGAGCGAGCTGCGTGTGTGCGCAAACTCGAGCCGGGGGGAGTGTCGGGGTTCGGGGACCCCGCTTGCATGTGTGGGTCTCTCTGGGCTTCAGGAAGTGGGCCGGGCGTGCGTGCGTTTGTGGGCACATTACTTGTCACAGTCAGCAGGCTTTGTCACTTCCCAGGGAAATGCCCCTTGGGTTCCTTTGCCGCGAGGGACTGCAGAGTTCTCCACCAGTGATTCCGTTCCCCCCTCAGAACCCAGCTTCCAAACCGGAGTGGAGTGGCAGCCACTTACTCCTTCCCCATGCTGGGCCCTCCCTGTGTTAATTATTTTCAGTGCACATCGAACCTGCTTCGCTCGGGGCTGCCCCAGGAGAGATAAATAAAATAAGGTCCAGTCATGGAATATTACCCCCTACTGGCACCTAGCCTGCAGTATTTATGGTTCTTAGGCTTCCACTTGAGCTGCCTCAGAGACAGACGTGAGGTTTCTCTTCTAGTCATTTCCTCCCTCTCCCCCCAGACAGCCCTCAGCCTTGCCTGGCCTTCCTCAGAAACACTTTTCAGGGAGCTTGCGGTGACCAGCAGACTCCCTCCTGGCCCCTGGCTTGGGGACGGGGAGTCTGGCCGCCGGGGGCCACCCAGGTGAGGGGGCGGTGCGGGCCCCCTGCTGCTCCCTTCCACGTTCTCTCCAGATGCGGGCGTGGGGACGGGACTGCTTGGGGCCTGGGAGCCCAGGATCTGGGAGTAGGTGGGGGGCAGGGCTGAAGATCCATGCCCTGTCTTTGTCTCCCTTGGAGATCCCTGCCCTTTCTTAGCCAGAAAGCTAGATGGGCTAGGAAGCCTTACTTAGTCCTCTTCTTGGGGTGGTTAGGGCCTTTTATAGCACAAAGCTGGGAATTGTTCTGAGACTGTGTCAGCTGTACTGAGGGATGGGGCGTCTCGATGACCCCGAGGTTCCGGGATCCTAGTTCTGGAGCTCAGAGGGAACTGAGGGCAAGGGCAGGTGGGCCGTACAGGCAGTCAGCCCCAGATGTGGGATACGGACCCAATTTCTCCCATTTCCACGTTCAGTTTGAGATGAGTCTGCTCCTCTCTTTAAGAAGGCCTTGAAGAACTTAATCTTCTTCAGCCACTCCACCCAAACTTGGTTTTTGTTTGTTTAGTTGCCATTATTTCAGAGGAGTAATAGTTATCCAGTGATTCAAGTTTCAAACCATGGCATCCTTTAGAGTAGCATTTTGTAGAGAAGGTACCTTTGACATAGATTACACAGGAGGAACGCTTAGGATATTGTGGGAAGGAGGTGAGACTGAGAAACAAAACAGATCTGACTTCAGATTCTACCTCTTACATTTTCTCTGATGTAGCCTGAATCTGTTTTTGTTGTTATTCAGTCATTTTTCAGTCATGTCCAACTCTTTGTGACCCCATTTGGGGTATTCTCAGTTAAGATGTTAGAATGGTTTGCCATTTCCTTCTCCAGTTCATTTTACAGATGAGGAAACTGAGGCAAATATATGACTTGTTTAAGATCACACAGTTAGTGAGTGTCTGAAGCCAGATTTGAATTTAGGAAGACAAATCGTCCTGACTCCAGGTTTTGTACTCTACCCACTGTGTCTTATTTTATCTAGAAATTAAGAAAAATCCTTGCGTTCTCCTCTTCTCAATGAAGACAGCAATTTTAGAAACCTGAGAGACATATATGTGTGTATGTATGTGTATATGCACACATCTATATGCACATATGTATCTCTCTCTCTCTCTCTCTCTCTCTCTCTCTCTCTCTCTCTCTCTACATAAAATTATATTTAAGTGACTTTTCCAGTGTTACAAGAGTAATAGGCATCGGAGTTAAGGTTTGAACCCTGGTTTTCTCATTCTGAGCACAAGCTTCTTTCTACTAAGGTACACTAATGCCCTAATATCCATCTTTATGATGAATGTTTATGACCCCATTATAGAAATAAAGACTGAAAAGGGCCATTTGCCACCCAAGGTCATGAAAAAAAAGCAGGATGAAAAATAATCATCAACTTTCTAATTCTTCAAATGGAAAACTGCGTCTAGTTGGTCTGTGGAGGAGCATGGTGGAATCTTTTGAGATGTAGTAAGTTTCCATTGCATAGAGTACTGGACTTGGAAGCAGGAAGATGTAAACTCAAATCCCACCTCAGACATTCATAAGCGTTATTATCTTAGGCAAATCACTTAATCTCGGTTTGCCTCAGTTTCCTCATCTGTAAAATGGGAGAGCCAGGCTCTCTCTAAGGTATTTTGTACATCTAAGTCTATGATCTAGCTCTATTTTGTTTGCTTCAGGGGGCCCAGCATTTCTTCAGACGGTAGGCAATCACCATTGATCTCTCTCTTACAAAGTAGACTTGATTCTGAGCCCCTTACTCTTTTTCCCCTTTTCCTCCATTATTGTAGCCAGTGTAGTCAGACAAGTAACAAAGGAGAAATATGCCATATACCCTTAAATGCTTCAGTTCTTAGAAGTAGCACTTAATGATTAGGAATTGCATTGTTAACAACAACTGTGGCTTTTGGAGTTCAAATCCCAGGTCTGTCACCATGTATGTGATCTTAGGCATCAATTATATATAAAATTTGATTCTTGCAGCGGTCTTATGCTAGAAGATGGTAGAATATGTATTATTATTCCTATTTTCAAGTGGAGGAATAATATGGGTGCTTAAGAATTGATGTTTAAAGTGCATACGTTATTTGCAACTATAGCAACTGCAGAGCAAGAACTTGACCTACAGCTCTTGCTGCCATTCTGTGCCCATTCTGTAGCATCTCCTTGTCTGCTGGCTCTTTCCTGAGGTCTCTTGTCTGCCATCTTCAGCGCCAACTAGATTTCCCTTTCCTTTAAAAAGTGTGCACTAAATCCTGTAGCCAAGAAAATAATACCAATAACACCACGGCAACAATATGTGACACTTTACAAGAGATCATCCCATTTTTCTTTGTCACTGTGAACTATTTCACACATATTCTAGTTCGTTACTATGACAGATTTGATAGTACTACAGGGTGGGCTAGGTCTGGAGTCAGAAAACCTCAATTCAAACCCCCTGATCTGCTCTTTAGTACTTTATGTCCTTAATCTCCCTGTGCCTTAGTTTTCTTAATTGTAAAATGCAGGGTTTGAACTAGTTGACTCTGGGTTCCCTTCTCAGTCTTGATCTGTGCCCTATGATTCTGTGATCGCTTGACTCTTGGATAGACCTGTGAGGTGTCTATCTGGCAAAACCTTTGTTATCTGACAGTTTAACTACCTCTATACTAACAGTCACTTCTAGCCCTAATTCTGTGATCTGTTGTTTGAGAATATTATTCATTGAGTGGGGATTCCTCCTGGATGTGGTTTGGGGTAGATGGCCACTGAGGTTCTTGTCCAGTTCTCAAACTCTGTGATCCTCACCCAATAGGGAAGAAAGGCTTTGTAAACCTTAAGCTGCTAGGAAAAGGTAAGTTGTTTTCATATATATAACTTGATTTCATGATCTCATGAAATAGACACTCTTGGTATTATTATATCCCCATTTTACAGAAGCAGAAACAGAGAAATTGTGTTTTACCCATAGTTACTAATATCTGAGATTGGATTCAGACGGGTCTTCTTAAACCTTATCTTGTGTTATCCATCACATCACGCCTTTAAGAGACAAAGAACTCTGTTGTTTGTACTTACTTCCCAATTGTGGACTTTATTGGCTGGGGGTGGGGTGGGGAAAGGGGGGGTGTGTTGACACTAGGATAAAGAAAATGTATATCCTCAGCTTTAGTAGTACCTGGGCCCCTTCACTACCTTTTGCTTTCCAGAAAACTGAATGTAGCAGTTGTAAGAAGACGCCTTTCTGAGAAAGTCTGAAGAGTCTCAGCCTCCAAAATCTACCTTATCATCATCCTTCACATCATCTCCTTGCACATACCTTTTCTACTTCTGGGAAGAATAAAAAAGACCTTTCTTCCTAGGGATAGCTCTTCCTGCCATGATAGATTAACATTTCAGGACTGGAAACTGTGATTGCGGTAGTTGTAGCCTAAATGGAAAACACAAAGGACAATAGACGGGCTTCAGTTCCTGTAAAAAGCCATCTTTGGACTGACTGTTCCAGTTTGGGAAAGTTCAGTTGCTCTGAAAATTGCAGCAAGACGATTCTTGTTGCAGATTGGGTGTTTGGTGCTTTTTCCATTGCTGTCTTTTATCCCTCTCCCCCATACAAGTGCCCTAGCTTTGGCCACATAAATGTGTTCTTCATATTTTCCGAGGGTAAACTAAGTCCTGGAACTGAAGAGCAGCTGGATGTTTTGATTTCTCATGTGAGAACATTTCATTCTTTGCCTGTTGTTATTCTAGAGAACATCCACATTACCCTTCAGGCTCTAACTCTGCTACCATTCTCTCTTTGCTAGTTTGGATAACTGCTGCTTCTCACCATCTTCTACTTTTTGTGTCATAGTCTCAGTGGACCAAAACTGTGACATAGGCAACATAGGACTGACGTGGAAAGCAGTGCCATTATCTCAGCTTTGCAAATATGCTTTGGTCCACAGAGTAAAGGAGTTTTGTTTTGCCTTATCTTAGGGCAGAAATTCTTTAGTTCTTTTATGTCATGGACCCCTTTGGCAGTCAGGCAAAATCTATGGATCCCTGCTTAGAAAAATACATTTAAATGCATAAAATAAAACACAAAGGATTATAAAGGAAACAAATTATATCAAAATGTCATTATTAAAATATTAGAAAAAATTATTCACAGACCCCAAGATGAGAATTTCTCCATTTTGTTTTGGAAGAGAGAAAAGATGGCCAAACCATTGATTCTGGTTTCTCTGCAAGGGGTCCATCCTTGTCTATTTTTCTGGTGCATCTCCCAGCAAGGGCTTATCTTAATGTAATGATGCTATGCCACTGTAGGCCCTATGGGCCAGTCCCCAGGTTCTCAAAATAGGAACTTATTTTGGGATCTAAAGTTAACCAGTTCAGGTGAGGGGTAGGTTTCCCTAAAGATACCAGGCCCATTAGAACCTGGCAGGTCTTTCTAAACAGCTGTCAGAGCTGGAGAGGCTGGTTGGTGATTTGGCAGAAATCTAAAAGGCAGAAGAAGGAGATAGGATATGTCTGGCATTTGAGAATTGTTGGATATTAACTTTGCATTTTCCTGCAGGTATGGCCACATTCTAATTTCTCTTTCTCTTGTTTTTAAACAGAAAAAGACATATCAGTGCATCAAGTGCCAGATGACCTTTGAAAATGAAAGAGAAATTCAAATCCATGTCGCCAACCATATGATTGGTAAGAACATCTTTTTAGCCCCCTTCCTTGGTACCTGCTCGATTGCTATCTGAAACATTCCTGGTCACTTTTAGTCTACTGACGGTGTCATTGTTGTGCCTCGTTCTGAAGTATTTAATGATGGGGAAGTGGGGTGAGGGGGAAGGGAAGTGTCCATGCTGGAGCTCTCTCTCTTTCTATCTGAGCCGTCTCAAGCCACTTATGTGGCAATCCAACTTTTGACAATATCTTCCATTTTCTAGCAGAAATTTCCCTCTCTCCCTATAAAAAGTACTTTCCAGTTGTCAACCACTTAGGGGCAATTACGCTCCAATTTTGTATGTCATGACATTGAATAGATTTAACTGCTTGCATTTCCCAGCTAAATGTGGCGAATTCTTCAGGCACATTGTCAAAACAGAATGCTCACAAAGTTATTTCAGTACTTTCTCTTTTCAAACGTTCCTGGACTTTTGAAAGTTCAGCTTTCCTAGATGGGGAGCTTTTAAAGAGAAAGTCCTCACGGCTTCCCAGCTCAGCACGAGGGTAACAAGCTCGGTAATAAAGTGTTATTGTAGTCGAAAGGGCTGTATCCACGCCACAGTCACAGAGTCGCCTTTCTGACCAGTGAAAAAGAAGTGTTTTTCCTATCGGCACAGAGGTTATAAATGTACGAGATGGCCCAGGAGGTCCATTTATTTGGATGAGTGTACCACAAAGGGAGTGCCCAATAACCTGGTACTCTGGGTATATGGAGGCTGCAGAGTCTTCAAGGCTCAGGCCGGTCTTCCTGTTCCCCCATCTGTACCTGGACAGTCTTTATCACCCATAAAATAGAACTAGTCTCCTGGAAATTGCCAGCCCTCCCCTGGAGTCTCTCTCTGCCTATTTGCACAGTTGGACTTCTTGTAGTGGGTAAAGTACATAAATATCTGAGGGGAGTGGGGAGTGTGATGAGTGGAGGGGTGGAAGGGAGCGAGCCCAGTCAGGGGCCAGACTAGGGAACAAAGCTCAGAACTGCCCACGGAGATTGTGACTTTTTAATCTTTGGGTTGTTATGTTTTTTTTTTTTTTAAGCCCTGGCATAATGAGAAAGAATATATACACTGTCAGTCACCATTCTGCTCAGAGGGTTTTCAAGGGAATGTCAAGGAGGTGAAGATGAAGATATCTAAAAATGTTTGCTTTTGTAGCAGGTGTTAATGTAATCTCTTGTTTGTAAGCATGAAGGGTGAGAGCATTGCTAATTGGACTATGGTGATTTCAAAGTTGTTTTTTTTTTTTTCATTCTTCTCCTCCCTCTCCTTTTTTGTTGCTAAATCTGAAAGAGTTGAAGCTTCTTGGGCAAAGGGAAGGGTGTTTTCTTTTAACTTGAGCTATGGGAAAAGAAGGAATTGGGACAAAAAAGGAAAATGTGGTTTCTGAACACAATCTGGGTTTGAGATTAAATTCCTCCTATTGAGGATCCTGGGCCATCTGGAGTTACTTGTTTTCTGTGCTTCCTATGCTCTTCAGAGGTGTGGCAAAATGGAGAGACTGGGGAAGAAGTTGTCTTCTTAACGACCCATTTGGGAGGCATGTTCTTTGGGGGAGGGGGAAAGTGTTCAGTAGACCTGCTTAATGAAAGATGGACTTGCAGAGGTAGATCCAGCACCATAGAATGTTAGAACTCATAGAAGACCTCAGAGACAATTGGAAATTTATGGTAACATGACCAAGTCTGACTCAAGTGATCGCTCCCTCCTTCTCCTATCACGTTGCGTGAACATTTCTTCTTTTGCCTCTGTTGGTAAGTGCTTGTAAGTGGGTTCTCTCTTTCCTTATACTAGAAATTCTCTGTGTGGCAAAAGTCATGTCTTGTTTCGGGTCCTAAGACATAGGGCCTTACCTGTGAGGCCTTGTAAGTAATCTGTTGAATAAAGGTGAATTCAAAGTCAAAGCTAGAGAGACTACCCAAATCTCCTTAATCCCTAGTCTTTATGCCTTTTTCTCCACAATATTTCCTCTCCTAGCCAGCTGGCTTAGCCCTGTTGTATAGGATGGCAAGATTTTCAAGCTGGAAGGGATGTGACAAGTCAACCCGTTTCCACTTGCAGTTGAGGAAATGAAGACATAGAGAGATAAAGGGAATTGTATTTTTTCTGTATGAGAAGATGGCCCAATCCCATGGGAGGAAGGAGGATAGGTGGCCAGGCAGAATCTTCATTACTCTCTTCATCCAAGGAGATAGATAACAAGGAATGTTCTTAGATTACATTGGGGGGTCTTCGATGAAGTCTTGGGGAGACTCGGACAAGAGAAGTTTGCCTAGATCAGGTAGGTATGAATGAGTAGTGATTGACATCTTGGGAAGAAATCCCCATATCAATATGATCAAGGAACTTTGATTTTTAAAATTTTTTAATGTTTTTCATCTTTTGTTCAATGTTTGACACACAGTTCTAGCTTTACAGATGCTACAATACTGAGTGATTGCCCAAGGTCACCTTAGTCAATCAGTAGTGTAGTACAGCTTCTGGACCTGGAGTATCTAGGTTCAAATGCCATCTCACAATTAGCTGTGTGATCCTGGGCAAAAGGGTTTTACCCATGTGTCCTAGTTTCCTCATTTGTTAAAGGCAGGTAATAATAGCACCTGCTTCCTAGGGTTGTTGAGGAATAAAATGAGATAATGTTTGTAAAGCACTTTGCAAACTTTTAAGTACTGTATAAATACTAATGATGATGATAATGGCGGTGATGATGATATGGAAGTGACAGAGCTGGGATTCGAATTCAGATCTTTTGATTCTAAATTCGGTGTTTTTTCCATTGCATCTCTGTGGTAGTTCTGGGCCCAGATAATTTTAGAGGTGCACATGTATGTGAAAAGCATTTATTAAGCACTGTGTGTGTAAAGCACTGGAGATTCAAATCTAAAGGCAAGATGGTTCCTGCTGTCAAGGACCTCACTTTCTAATGAGGGAGACTACACAATAGAAAGCTTCAATTACGAGTTAGATAGACAAGTCTAATGATCTTTGAGGTACAGCAGAAAGCAGATATATATTACCTTTTCTTTACTCCATTTCATATAATAAAATGATGTGATTTTCTGGTGTTAAGACATTTGGCAGTGCCAAAGACTTTGGTGCAAGACTTTTCTGGGTCTTCATTAACTGTGGTCGTAGCCACTGCTGGAGCAATTCCCAGGCTGTATCTCCACTGAGAATGCTTCCAAGGATAATGGCTGAGAACTTGGGGTTGGAAACACTTCTCTTCCCAAGACTCCCGGGTCCTGGACTTTCTCAGTCTAGAGCTGAGGAGAAATGGTGGCCAGAATAGTGATGGTGGTAGTGGCGCTTTAATTTGCTTCTGTAGAAATAGAATATTAAACTTAGAATCAGGAAGATCTGAGTTCAAATGTTGCTTTACTAGGTACATGATCCATGACTATTTAACCTCTCATGGCCTCAGTTGGACAATGTCATCATCATCATCATCATCATCATCATCATCATCATACCTATCTAGGGTTTTAATGAGGATCAAGTAAAATAATAGATGTGAAGCATTTTGAAAATCTTAAAGGGCCATATAAATATGAGATACCATTATTGTTATTTTTAATATCTGAGTGGGGGGTACTAGTTGTGGGGAAAAGCCTGTTGTTATGCTGGATGGGGCCTCCCTAAGTCTGAGATACAGGAAGCCTGAAACTAGGGAGAGATGCTGCTCAGGACCTGGGGCTTTTAGGCAGGCTATCATGGAAGTCCTGACTTTGTAGCGTGGGGTGACAGGTAGCAAGGAGGTAGGTTCATGTCAGAGGAGACTTTGAGATTCCTGACCTTGTCAGCCTTTGACATCATCAGTGGTGAGAAATCACACAGGACACTTTTCCTAATTTGTGATTCTACCTCTATCCTACATATGCCTTTCTCTACCCTAACTCTAGTACTTTGACTAAAACAACAGAAATGAATTTATTGAGCAATTAGTACATGAAAAACCAGTCAGCCCCTATATTTTTGGTGCATTGAGGTTTATAAAGAACCTTCTTCTTGACAATTTTATGAAGTAGTTGATACCTATAGTATGACCCTATTATCCCCATTTTTCAGATAAAGAACTTGAGGTTCAGAAAGTTCAAGTGGCATGTCCCAATTTTTCATAACTATTATTGTTATGGGCTCATAAGTCTCCTGAGCCCAAGGCTGGGTCACCCTTGATGAACTACACCCTTCGTGTCAGGCCCTCCTGTCCTACCAGAGGATATGAAGATGCAAACGGCGTCTCATGAAATGTGTAGGTTAGTTGGAGAAGAAGATTCATGTGCACAAATAATTACAGTTCAGAGCAGCATGTGGCAAGTGCCAAAGGAGTAGTACAGATAATTGGTACTGTAGCAGTTCAGAGAAGAAAATTTTTGTGGGTTGTAGTCTTCTCAGAAAGCTTCATGAAGGAGGAAGTTTGGATTTGACCCTTGATGGGTGGGTAAGAGTTGATTTCAGTAGGTGGAGAAGAGAAGGAGAACATTCCCAGAGAGGGGAGTGACGAGGTAGAAATGGACATGGGGAGTTTAGGGGAGAATGTGGATACCACCGTGGCAGGAACCAAGGGAATTATAGGAGGTAATACTGGAAAGTGAGGTTGGAGCCAGATTGTGGGGGACCTTAATGCTAAGCTGAATAGTGTGTATTTTATTTCCTAGCAATAGGGAGCTCTTGAAAGTTTTTTTAGTAAAAGGTAACACCTTAAAACTATATAGGAAGAAAATAGCAAGGAATCATGTTTCATTGGAAAGAACACTGGACTTAGGCCAATTGAGTTAAAATCCCAGTTTTTGCCCTTCTTTTGTGTTGATTTTGAGTAAGTTGTTTAACCAGGTTGACCCCCAATGTCTTGATCAAAAAGAAACAAATATGGAGATAGTAAACCGTGTGTTATCTTCCTTACAAGGTTCTTGTGTGCAATGCACTTTGTAATTCTTGAAGCTCTATAGAAATGTGAGTTTTTATTTTCCAGGGCCTTGCTCATCATAGTTTAATAAATGTTTGTTGAATTACCCTTGGTAGTTAGTGCTGGATAAGGAATAGAGCTTGGAGGGACCAGAAGTCATAAGACCAGTTAGGAGGCTCTTGACATAGTCCAGGTGTGAGATGATAAAGGCCTGAACTAAACTAATGTAGTGTGTTCTGATTGGAAAGGAGGGAATGTGCTTGGGAAACGTTGAGGAATTGAGAGAGCTTAGTGTTTGGTTCACCATGGAAGGAACCTCAGCACATCTGCTCTCTGCTCAGGCCTGGTTTGATGGCAGTGGTTGGAGCTGGTGGAGGAGTGGGGAAGAACAGGGGGGTGGGTAGTACAGATGAAGAGAATGTCACTAAAAGGAAGATATAAAGCAGAGGGAAGGGATCTCTGGGTGGGAGCTTTGGGCAGCTGGGCCTGGGTTAGGAACATTTCCCATCTCTTTCCTTTCCAGTTAGGGGAGACATTGCCAAACACCCCCCTCCACTCATTCCCAAGGCTCTGGATTCCCCATGGGCCATTTCCCCCATCTAAACGGTGGGCCAAACCTCTCCTCTCCAGCTGCGTTTCCATTCTCCCTCCCTCCCCACCACAAGGTTGGGAAGGCCAGTCTCAAACTCACTGGGATAAAACTTCCTCAGTTAAGCCAGGGGACTTAGGAGAGTGGCTCCCATGAGCTGTTCACAAGAGCCTGCATGGCCATAGTCTGGCCCTTGGCAGGCTCTACGCAAACACAGGGGGCACTTAGGGTCTACAGCCATCCTCCCTTGAGGATCTAGGCTGCTAGATAATTCCCCCAGGAGAAGCATAAACGTTTCATTTTTATATCAGGGCCTCTGTATGGGTTTGCAGCCTCTGAGACCCCACGAGTTATGATGACTCAGGGACATGTCTCCTTGGAAACATTTTTCCCCCTCCCTTTCCCAGTCTTCCCTGCTGTTGCTTGGGGGTGGGGGGGAGGGTTGGTGGGAGTGATTTGGAGCTGATAGAAAGGGAAGGGTCTTTTGAAACCTTTTCAGCAGCTGGGGTCGCCTTTGAAATATTTCTCTCAGCAAAGAATGGGGCTCTCCCCTTTCTCAGCCTCCCCCTACCCTTTGAAATGTTTTTAGACTGGGGGGAAGCCCAGGCCCCTCCCCACCAACAGGCATATCAAAAACTTGGAGCACTTCGGCTGTCTCTGTTCTGCTTGCCCCCTGTGGGGATGCCCTGGCTCTGGCGAAGGCCTCCCCCTTCTCTACCTCCCACTGCCTCTGATGTGCAGGCTCCATCAGATGCCTAAAAGGATGGGCCCCCCACTCAGAAAATGGCTCCACGGGAGGCGAGCCAGCCCGGTTAGCCGCTGAGAGCCACACAAAGCTCTCACTGTGCCCCTGGACGCCTGGGTCTGGCCAGGAGATGGCCGCCCTCCCCAGTCTCTGCAGGCCTCCTTGAAATGTTGTTGCATGTATCCCCCTGTCTCTCTGCCCCCTCCCATGTCTCAGGGCATTCTGATGAGGGGGTGACACATGGACATGTCTGTGTTGAGGAGCACCTGAGTTCAGATCCTACTCTAAGAAATGCAGTTGTTGGATATATCCCCACCAGCCGGTCAGAAGCCCAGTCACAAGGGCTGGAATGGATAGGACATAAAAGTTTTGGACCCTTTATAGGGTTTTGTAGTAGGGGAGGTGGAGTGAAATCTGTGTGGGCAGAGAGTCAATCCCAGATTGCTTCTTGGACTTGCCCTTCTCCTAGGTGTCTGTTGGGAAGGGCTGGGGTCTGTTTGGTGGCCTGAGAACTTGTCCTTGAAATAACTGAGCTCACAGTGACCTCTGGTTCAGACCTCTGGGGGTGAATCAGCCTTCCAGGCCCTTCTCTTGGAAAGGACCGGACTAGAGCTTTGGCGAAGGAGTCTTCACAGTTCCCTAGGGCAAGTGGAGAGGGAGGGGCTTGGGCTGGGAAAGTCCTCCGGGAGCTTCGGCAGGGACGTTTGCCCCTGATGTCCTTGGAAAGAGATTCTGGGAATATCTGGCTGATGGCCATGGGCAGTGGAGAGCCAGGAGTGTCCCCGTGGGACATTAGTCATTCAAAAAAAGTTATTTTCTCCATCTTGTTGGCTGCTTCTTTCCATGTCTGTTTGCTCAGTTGCTCATTGGGGCCTGATATTTGAAATCAGGGACAATGGAAGCAACGGGAGAAAGGCAGGCGAGGATTTTTTGTTTTTTGTGTGTTTTTTGGTGAAGGAGAACAGGGTTAAATGACTCGTTCAGGGTGGCTGAGGCTGTATTTGCCCTTGGGTTCTCCTGACTCCAGAGCTGGTGCTCAATGTGCTGTGCCAGCTAGCTGCCTCAAGTCACCGGGCCAAGGCAGGTGGGAATAGACTATTCTCTTTTCCTTCTACCCCTTGGCACCAAAGCCATGTCTCATGTGTCCTATTTCTCCCTCTTCTTGGCTTCCTTCATGGGGCAAAAATGGTCTTTCCTTGGTTATTTCTTGGCCTTGGTAGGTGTGTGATTGTGTATGTGTGTTTTTGTGTGGGTGGGTATATCTGTGTCACAGCTGGCCCTACACTCCCAAGCTCTGTGTGAGGGAGAGGGAAGGGGGAGAACTCCGCTGCCTTCCAAGTGTTCCAAGGAGCACTTCCCCGGAGAGTTAGCAAAGAGCTTCGCAGATCTAAGATCAGGCCTCCCCACCATTGCCTCAGCTCAGGCCCAAGTTTAGGATTAGGCTGAAGGCAGTTTTGGAGGGGTCTAATCTGTTGATCTGATTAAGTCTGGAAGTTTGGATCATGATATAAGTTCCAACCCTAATGCACCACTAACAAAGATGTGAGAGAGAGAGAGAGAGAGAGAGAGAGAGAGAGAGAGAGAGAGAGAGAGAGAGAGAGAGAGAGAGAGATATTTTTGTTTACTTTCTTAGAGGAACATCTGTTGCTGAACAATGCAGTGTTATGTGCTTTAATGGTGCTTTTGATTCAGGTAACACAAGACACAAAACATCTGTCTAACCTTAATATGTGATAAAAATGTCTCTCTCTCCCCCCTGGAGATCATGTTTCAAGTTCAGGAACTGTTCTGTCGGAATAACAAGCATGTACGGAGGGTCTATAATCCAGCTTCTCCCCCCACCCCCCATCATGCTCAGCCAGCTCAGAAAAATCAGAGCTCGGGCATCTGTTCCTCCCATTGAAAATATAGCTGGGAAGCTTGTGGTGAATGGCCTCAGTTTCCCCCAGCCAGAGATGGTCTTTTTAAGGAGACCTAGTGATCAAGCAGCTTAATGTCTGGAAAATCCTCAAAGTTACTGTTTAGAAAAATTAGGAGGACTGTCACCCTGAAGGATGGAATCAGAACTAATATGGTTGTTTTTAAAAATTAGGAGGATGGGTGGGGTGAGCCAAAATTTTGAAAGTGGGGATTTTCTGTAACTTATAAATTTAGAATCATGGGATGAGATTTAAAGCTGGAAGAGCCTTTAGAGGTCAGCGAGTTCAACTTCCTCATTATTTTTAAAAATGAAGAAACTGAGGTCTGGAGAAATTAAGTGACTTGATCACAGTCAGGTAGGAAGTCAGGGGCAGAGCTGGGATTCAGACTCGGGTTTTGCCTTTTCTTCTTCCTATAGAATCTCTGCATCAGGCAGATGAGGCTGTGGAGTTTTCATTTTTGGAAACGCAGAGAGATTGGCTTTTGGGGAGAAGTTGGAATATTGTGTTTTTCTTTATTCTTGCCTCAGTGTAGCTAGAGTACAGTGATATGAGTGAATCCTAGGGTGCTGGTGCTGGAAAGGGGTCATCTCGTTTAGCCTCTTGGCTTCAACAAAGAGAGCAACATGCATGCTTTCAAATCAAGTTTGAACCAAGTGCTGGGTTGCCTATCCCAAAGTATCAGTGGGGGGTGGTGAAATCCTGTCCTGGATTTCTAACTAAGATCCTTTTATTCAGTTCTGGAGTGTGTGTGTGAACATACAAGCACACTCATAATTAGGTGTGTGTTTTATGATTTCAGTCTGTTCTGTTATAATTGACTATAAAACTTCAGAAGTACTTATTCTCATATGCAATACTACAAATGGGTCCATTTAGCTTTTTTTTCTCTTTTCCCAGTTTATGATCTTTTCATATCTTGGGTGGTACATTGTGTGTGTGGGGTTTACCCTGTGTAAGTCTGTGGTCTTTTCCATACAGACATGGAATAAAGGAGTGTGTGAGGGCTAAGAGGAACACGGGCCCACGTTGGGCTTAGACATTCCACCATTTGTTTAGACCTTCCCTCAAAGCTCAGCTCAGATCTCTCCTCCTGCAGGAAACCTTTCCTCATGTCCTCCAACCTTCTTCAAATTTTAGAGTTCCTTTATTTGTTTAAATGGTCTAAGCACTGTTTTGGTTTGGTGTTTGTATCCTGCTTTGCATGTAGTGAAAACCTAGTTCATGCTTGTTAGTTGAATAAAATAGAAAAGACATTGCAATAATTCCTGTGGAGGTGCTGTAAGAGCCCAGTTATCATGGAGACCTATTGGTAAACAGGACTCACAGACCAAAGTTAAATACCAACATAAGATATAATAGTTAGAAGTCAAAATGATCACATTTTGTTTCCACTCTTTTCCACGTTTTGATCCACTCTTGTTTGTGGAATGCTTTACATATATTGTTTCCTTTGATCTTAAATTAACTCTAAGAAGTAGGTGCTATTATTATCAACATTTTACAAATGAGGGAATTGAGGCTTATAGAGGTTAAGTTATACTGCTAGTAAATGTTAAGAGGCAATTACATTTTTTTTAATTTGAAAAAGTTTAACATTAAAAATGTTTTAAAAAGTTTCATTTTTTGTGAACTTAATGGTCTTTAGCAAATATGGACATTTTAGTATATGAAGATTAAAAAGCATTTTAGATAGTTAATCAACATTTATTAAGTACTTACAATGCATTAGGTAGGTACCTCTGTTACAGTTTTTTAAAGTATATATTTTCTTATATATGTATATATTTACATATCACTAAAACTTTTTTAAAACACACAAAAAGCATATATTAAACTTAACATGGCAGAAACAAAATAACTATTTTTGCCTCCTAAACCTTTTGCTTTCATATCCATATTGTAAATATTCTTTTAAAAAAATTTATTGCTCCCCACTAATTGTACTTCTCCCTTCCCCCAGATGCCTAACGATATAGTAAAGGAAGATAAATCAATACACTGGCCATGTTTGAAAAGTATGCCACATTCTGAATTACTAGTCCATCATCTCTGCTAATGTTTCATTATCAGTCTTCAAAGGTCATGATTGGTGACTATACTGATTGGAGTTATGAAATCTTTTAGAATTGTTTTTCTTTATTATTATTGTTGTCATCATGTAATTTGTTTTCCTGGTTTTGCTCATTTTCTTGCATATCTATTCATTTAAGTCTTCCTGTGTTTTTTGAATTATTTGTTCTAGTATAACGTTCCTAATATTATATTCATGGACCACAACTAGTCAGCTATTCCTCAGTTGATTGGCTTCTTTTTATTTTCTAGTTCTTTGTTATGGAAAATAATGCTGGTATCATTGTTTTTGTATATGTAAGTCCTTTCCTTCTCTGACTTTTGACTCTTTTAGGGGAAGATAATAAGCTTAGTAATGGTATTACTATGTCAAAAGAGGATGAATAGCTTGTTCACTTTGGGCATAGTTCCAAATTATCTTCACAAACTACTGGACTAATAGTGCAACTGTAACTTTTGAACCTCAGTCTGCTTGACATAAAATCCAATACTCCTTCCACTATTGCACACTGGCTCTAACTTCAGACCCTATGCATTATGGATGTCAGAAAGGAGGAACAATTTGAGCTGGAAAAGCCGAGTCCTGTTTGAAGAAGTAGGGGCTGAATTTCTGCTTTTTTTGGATTTTGAAAGATGCTACAGTTGTGATAAAGACTGGTTTATTCAGGGAACCTCAATTGTAGGGGAGAGAAGAGGAAAGGGTGAAGGCCTTTCCTTTTTGACAGGTTTAATTTTTTTTTTTAATTTTTTGTTTCTCTATCACCCATATTTCCCCATAAATCCATTCTACCTCTCCTGGAGATTAAAAATTAAAGAAAGACAATTCAGCAAGATCATGGTTTAGAAAGTTTACTAATGCTGGAGTCAGAGATTGTTGCTATTTGGGGAAGGAGAGAGACAACTTGAATAAGATGTGCATAGAGAAGTAAGATACAAAATGTAAACAAAATTAATTCCAAGGAACTTTGGGAGTTAGCCGCTTAACAACTCGGATCAGGATAGGATATGTGGGGGAGATAGCCTTTGACCAAAGTCATAGGATTCAGTGATGAGAAGGTGACAAGATAATGCACTGGTGATGACACACAAACCCTTAACCCTTGAACAGTGGAACTAGATCTCTGTTTTTGATAGAAATATCATATCAACATTTAGTACAAGCAGAGACCCAGAAAACGTTGGAGTTTATTCTATAGGGGCACCAAAGTACAACTTATGTGTTTTCTTTCCTGGATTTCTGTTTTTGGATAGTTTGAACCCATTCTCTGGTATTCTTTGTGAAAATATCTTTAAGACACTTAATTACCTTCTCTGAGATTCAGCTACTTGTAATATCATCCCCTGAGAGGTGGAAGAAACTTTAGAGGGACCCTATTTCAACCTTTATATTTTATTAATGAGGAAACTGAGGTTTTGAACCTAGAGCTTTTGCCTCCTAAGTCAGGGTTCTTTCTGCTTTACCACATTTTACATTTTATTGGAACAGGAGATGGGAGAACTGGACTTTGCCTTTAATGAGCTTTGTTTCTCTTCTAAGGCCTCAGTTTCCTCATCTGTAACATTAATCCAGTGGGCTTAATGATCTTAATGGGGTAGAGTTGGAAGGGGATTTTAGATAATGTAACATTTTATATATGAGAAAACTGAGGCTGAGAGAAAGCCCATGTCTAGCCTAAGGATACAGGATCAGGACCACAATTTCAGCCTAGACTCTGGGATTCTAGTGCTTTCCCCCACCATGTCAGGCTGCCTGACATGAATAGAGTGTTACACTAGAAATAGGGAGAACTGGACTCTGTCACTAGTTTGCCACATTGTTTCCTCTAAGCTCCAGAATAAATAGTTTTTAGCTCTACCTTCATCACCTCCTTATAGTGATCCTCGTATCCCCTGACTCATATCCTGAAAATGCTCTAACAATCTTTAACTAATAATTAGGGCTTGTAATTAGTCTTTCAAAGCCTTTCTGAAAAGTTCCCCTGTCTTGTTGAGTCGTTAGATTTAAAGCTCCTTGAGGAAAGGGATACTTTAGTTTTTTTTTAATTTATTCATCTATTTATTTTTTAGTGTTCTGCTCTAAATTCTTTCTCCCCATTCCCTTCTATACTCATTGAGAAGTTAAGAAATATGATACCCATTAAAGTCATGCAAAACCATCTCCACATTAATAATGTTGTGGGAATAAAAAAGCAAGAAAAATAAAAAGGGAAAAGAACACCTTTCAATCTATGTTTGAATTCTTCATTTTTTACCTCAAATCTTTTGGAATTATTATAGATCACTGCATTATTCAGGGATTTTTGCCTTTTTTTCTTTTGGTATCTCTAGCACTTAGCACAGAGCCTGACACCTAATGATGCTTAATAAATGTTTATTAATTGATTGAGACTTGTCTCCTCTGAGCTGAACTATTCCAATAGCTTCTTGTTTCATTAAACAATTAAAAAAACTTTTAGTCTGTCCATTCTTCAGTCTACAGTTATTCTTTCTATATTCCAAGGGGTGGGGGTGGAGGCTTAGGAATGTGACACCCCTGATCTAGAAAATTTGCACAATATTTTGGCCCTCTTTTCATGCCAGAGGAGAAGTTTGAATTTGTTATAGTATTAAAAGACCAAATATATTGATATTATACAAAATTATACCTATATTTTGTGTATTTCTGAGTTTCTAAACTTTTTCTGTGTCATCTGCTAGTCTTCATATGTCATTTGTGACTTCCTCAAAATTTCCCCCAAATTCCCATTTAACTTCTAATGCTGATTCTCATATTGATGCTAAAAGAATCTTCTTCCAAATTAAAGAATTAAGAACAAGGCATCTAAGTTGTCCATGGGATAAAGTTTTGGGCCTTTAGTTAGGGAGACCTGAGTTCAAATCCAGTCTCAGACATTTATTTGCTTTGCAACCTTAGTTTGCCTCCATTGCATCAACTGTAAAATAGGGTTGTTATGAGGACCAAATGAAGTAATATTTATAAAAAGCTCTTAGTACATTTTCTGGCATATAGATATAGTATAAATGCTTGTTCCCTTCTTTTTCCCTTCCTAAAGCATACATCTCATAAAGTTACTTACTGTCTTACTCAGAAGCACCAGTGGTTCCTTTTTGCTGATAGAATAAAATACAAATTGTTTGTCATGGCAGCTAAAACTCTGCACAACTCCTCCCTTTTTGCACTGGATGTTTCCAACAAACTGTCCTTCTTTGCTGTTTCTTGTACATAGCATCCAATCTGTCACCTCTTCTCCTCTGCTCCCTCCAAAATAAACTTCCTCTTTACCTCATGCTCTTCATCTTTCAAGGCTGAGCTTAGGTTCCACCTCCAATCTGAAACCTTTTTTTAACTCCAAGGGAATTCTTAGCACTTTCTCTCTCCTCTAATTATTTTGGGTTTGTAAGACAAATTCCTTAAAGCTGGAGATTGCTATTACCTTTGTAGCCCTAGCACCTCATCCTGTGCCACGTACCTGGTAGGTGCTTTATAAATATTTATTGAAGTTAATTGAATTGAATCAGATCCATATTAATTGCTTGCTTTCCCAGCCTTGCCCCTAAAGTTTGTAGGGATTCCCTTAGGGGATAAGAGGGTGCTACTAGTGTTCCCTCCAGGCTTTAGGCCCCAAGGAGCCAATTGAGCTACATGGTCCAGAGAAATTTAAGATACATCAATTGCCCCTAGTCATGGTTATGTAACATAGAAACTGGGCAGAGGATAAAGGTAGCACCATAATGGGTGGTATTTTTTAGGAATTTAAAGTCTGCTTAAATTCTAAATTAGGTGATGGAATCCTACTGGCTTCTCTGATTGTCCACATGCCCTAAAGTCAGCCTGGGGTGATAGGATGAAGCCCAAGTAAACCTTCTACTGAGAAATGAGTATGGCTCTACTGACCAGACTCACTCCTCACTCCTGTGGGGCTGCTGCTGTTAGCAATGTGGGCACATCCCTCTGGGGGACTGGGAGACTTGTGTCCACAAATGCATCTTGTGTTCTTGTTAAGTATCTACAGGTGTCCTTGCTGTTGGGATGTTTTAAAGATGGTGTGGGTTTTATATGTGTGTGTTGACCATCTGTCTCATTGCCTGAATCTCACTGACTGTGCATGTTAGCATTGCGTATGTGGCCCAGAACACCAATCTCCCCTTTCCATTTGGTGACTCTCAGAGGTCGGCATTTTCTTTCTTTTTTTTTTTTAATTTTTATTTAATAATTACTTTATATTGACAGAATCCATGCCAGGGTAATTTTTTTTTTTTTTTACAACATTATCCTTTGCACTCGTTTCTGTTCCAATTTTTTTCCCCTCCCTCCCTCCACCCCCTCCCCTAGATGGCAAGCAGTCCTTTATATGTTGGATATGTTGCAGTATATCCTAGATACAATATATGTTTGCAGAACCGAACAGTTCTCTTGTTGCACAGGGAGAATTGGATTCAGAAGGTATAAATAACCGGGAAGAAAAACAAAAATGCAGATAGTTCACATTCGTTTCCCAGTGTTCTTTCTTTGGGTGTAGCTGCTTTTGTTCGTCATTTATCAATTGAAACTCAGGTCTCTTTGTCAAAGAAATCCACTTCCATCAAAATATGTCCTCATACAACATCGTTGTCGAAGTGTATAATGATCTCCTGGTTCTGCTCATTTCACTTAGCATCAGTTCATGTAAGTCTCTCCAAGCCTCTCTGTATTCATCCTGCTGGTCATTTCTTACAGAACAATAATATTCCATAACGTTCATATACCACAATTTACCCAGCCATTCTCCAATTGATGGGCATCCATTCATTTTCCAGTTTCTAGCCAAATAGGGCTGCTACAAACATTTTGGCACATACAGGTCCCTTTCCCTTTAGTATTTCTTTGGGATATAAGCCCAATAGAAACACTGCTGGATCAAAGGGTATGCACAATTTGATAATTTTTTGGGCATAATTCCAGATTGCTCTCCAGAATGGTTGGATTCGTTCACAACTCCACCAACAATGCATCAGTGTCCCAGTTTTCCCGCATCCCCTCCAACATTCATCCTTATTTTTTCCTGTCATCTTAGCCAATCTGACAGGTGTGTAGTGGTATCTCAGAGTTGTCTTAATTTGCATTTCTCTGATCAATAATGATTTGGAACACTCTTTCATATGAGTGGTAATAGTTTCAATTTCATCCTCTGAAAATTGTCTGTTCATATCCTTTGAGAGGTCGGCATTTTCTCGGCTGTCATTCCTTGATCTAAATGGGAAATAATCATTATCTTTCTTATCTTAGGAAGTTTGGAGTCCTAGAGTTTAGGTTTGGAACCTGTAATAACCCGAGTTCATATCCTGCCCTTAGACACTTCTTAGCTTTGAATGAGTTACTTAAATCTCACAGCCTCAGTTTCCTTATTTGTTCAATGGAAAATATTAGCACTTAACTCAGAGATTTATTGTGAAAATCAAATGAGATAATATATAGTAAGCTCTTTGCAAACTATAAAGTACCGTATAAATGCTAGCTATCATACTTATTCTGAAGTTACCATTTTATCTCCTTTTATAGCTTTTATGTTCTAGTTAACCAAAATGGTTTTTGCCGTGTCTTGGCAGACTTACTTCATTTGTCTGAGTATGGAGCCACCCTTGATCCCTCCTGCACGTTTCTCTTAGAGGCCTGAGCTGGTGACAGTGACAATCCACCGACCACACGCTCATGGCAGTCAGGCCAATATTGAAAAGTGGAAACATTTCTGTGTTGTTAAAGCAAATGAAAATGTGACAGATTGTTTTTGAAACATCAAATGCAAATTGTCAACATGAACATATTTCTGGACTTAACAGTCGAATGTGTGAATTAATTATGGACCCATTAAGAAGCTGAATTATATTTACTTTTCAATTACTAAAAAAATAAATAAATAAAACAAACCAACAACAACAAACCAAATCCAACCCTTCGGCGCTCAGCCCTTTCACTTTTGAAAACATATTTTACAGAGTTGTTCTTTTAATGCCTGATGGAAACATTGGCACTTTATGCTCATGTAGTAGTTGGATTTCTGGTATTCTTTTTTGCTTTGTCTATAAATTATTTGTGGCTTTCTTCTGGTTTGTTAACTCTTCCCCAAATATTCATTTCTGGCTTGACTTTCATTGAAAGTGATCTCTCATGGTGATAAGATGGATGCTTTCAAAAACTAGATTCCTATCTTTATAACTATTACCTTGAATTCATAAAATGCTGACTTTTTCACCTTTGATTTTGTTTATTTTCCAAAATACTAACACTTAGCATTGATAATCTCATTTCTCTCAGTGTTTTCTTACAATCCTCCCTTTATCCTCCAGACCATAGGGAGGTTATGATCCTCCCAGGTCAATGTATGGCTTCCAAATGCATCAGACGTTTCCTTAAGTGAGCTTTTCATAAAGCACTTTTTGCAAATAGCTTTTTTATTTTTTGGAAAATATTTTCAACTAGTGCCCCATCTTAGTACTTGAACTTCCTTCTAGTGCTCCATCTGAATTCATTTTTCCAGTAATGTTTTTATCAGACTACAACACTATTTCAAAACTTCAACACAGTTATTATGACTTAGTTGTGTTTTATGTTTAATCTTGCTTTATACCCCTACAAAATTCATCTTTTTGACTTTATTTTCTTTTGGCAGTCTTTTCTCTTTGCAAAAGTTGGCAGCATTGTTTTGCTGTGGTTTTGGCAGATGTGGTGTATTTTTTATAGCATCATTGATTCTCTCCTTAGAGTCTTGGGAAGTTCTATCTTTGGAATGTCAGGTAGATTGCTTTGCAGAGAACTCGCAAGTTTTTCCCCTTTCTGTGCCCCAATGACTTGGCATCCTATGGTAACGAACATCACCATTTCCCTTTAGGTCATATGTTCACATTTGCCTGCCAGCCTCCTTGTCTACCTCTGTCCTTCCTGTCTGCCTTCCTCTAATTCTAATGCAGTTCCTTCCTATTTCCCTTCCTCTCTTCCTTATCTTTCCTTTCTTTCTCTTTTCCTTCCTTTTTCCCTCTCCCTTTTTCTCTTTTCCTTTCTTCCTTCCTCTTTGCCCCCTCCCTCCAATACTCATCAAAGATTAGACTATCTAAGATGTGCAAGGTGCTCATAGCCATGGGCTCTTTTAGTTCAGTATTTATTTCATTCAGTTCCCCATGCTTGTCTGTGATTTCAGTAATACCTCACTACAGACTTTTCTGCGTGTAGTTAACATGCGTTACCAATACATTTTGTTGTTGTTCCAAAAGAGTATTTCATCTTGCTTACATTCTGAGTTCTGACCAGGAAATACATAGCCTTTCCCATAGGATCCTCATTCATGTTTTTCTTTTGCATTTTTCATTTTGTTTACTACTTTTGGATAATAGTTGTTCGGTTTTCCCTGACATTTTTATAGCTGCTATGACAACAACTCTGGTTTGTGGGCTCCATACATAATCGGCTGTGATCACGGCTCCGCTTTGCTTGCCTTGTTTTCTGACGGTTAAGATCCCTTTTAGCCCTCTCGACCCCCTTTAATAGGCAGTTGTGATGACACCCGGTGAAACATTTTGCTGGTATTTTTCATATTTATTCATTACCAGGGAGAAGTTGATAAAACACCTTTTAGGTAATCCCTTCTGTGTGGTTTTTTTTTTTTAAAAAACGTGCAGTACATTTTCAAAAGTTTGTCATTAGCACATGTCTCAATCAATTCACAGCCTGGTGGCATCTGTTAACCAGTGTGATGGAAAGAGACACTTGTCAGTCAACCTCCTTCCCTGTTCAACATCAGCTGTGGTTCTAGGGGCACTTGGTAAAGTCCTCACATCAGCGACAGTGCTGGCCTTGAAAATAATTGTACTTTTGGGGGACAGTAATTTATTAACAAGTGAGGAGTCTGCCGAGAGGCTCTCACCTTCATCTCACTCCCCTAATGTGGGTGTTTAGATACAAGTTTAATTTAATTTTTAAAAATTCCCTTTTGGGCAGCGATTAGGCACTGAGCTTAGAGAGACATCAACTGGGTCTTTTTCCTGAGAGGATAAGGAATCCCCCAGCAGGGAAACTGAGAGGGCTTCATTGAAAGAGCTTTCACCTTCCCTCCATGTCTGTGCCCCATTGTCTTGTGACAAGGATCATCATCATCTCTCTGTATGTTATATGTTCTTCCTTCTTCCTTTCCTCCCTCCCTTCCCTACTTCTCTCTTTCCTTTTCTTCCTTCCTTCCTTCTTCCCTTTGTCCCTCCCTCCTTCCCTCCTTCCTTCCTTCCCTCCAGTCTTCTCTTTTCAGTAATTGAATGCATTGGATAATTGCTCAACTCTGCTCTTTATCTTGCCCAGGCTGTTTGAAAGGGCCTGATGATTTCAAACATGTCTGATTTGTACAACCTGGCAGCATTTTGGACCTTTTTGGATGCCCTACCTTTTCTCTGAGCCTGCCTGCCAAGGTGGCCACAGATCATGTGATGTGCTCATCTGGTCTGTACCTTTCTCCAGGGGTTAGAGGCCCGCCTAGTTCCACTTGAGCCTCGCCCATCTCTTCTGGGTGGCTCTTGACCTTTCTTCCCCTCCTTGAAAGAGTTTCAGCGAAGTATCTTGTTGAGGATGAGGGGGCCCCAGGCACTGGGAAGAAAATGGGAAAGCTTCCTCTCTGTGGTGCAAATCGAACTGCTGACAACTCCTTCCTTGTTAACCTTTGGGGTTTGAGTCTGCTTTTCACGAAATAGAAACTCTCTTTGTAGGTCATTTTGTCAGTAATTTTGGCAGCCATGGGACCATCAAGGGAATGAGGCTTGGTTCCCTCTTGTCTATGCTGTTCAGTTTAGAGAATTTTACTTAGTCTTTCCCCAGGAGAAAAGTTAACCCCTACTGGAATCTAGATATGGTTCTGTCTGACCTGGTTTTGAATTGGAAGTAACTATTCCTTCATGGCTTTTCCTCTTCATATTAGAAATTCATGTCTGAGAAGAAGGAATTTGGTCAGGAAACCTCTGCAGTTTGGATCTGATTCAGAGCCCTTCTGTTTTTCTCACTTGGTTTTTGCCCAATACTCTGCTTCTGTTTGGAGTTTAGGTAAGGGACATCATACAGTCCCTCTGAAAGTCCTTTTGGATTTTTCTTGTGTCTCCCCATGTAGTGAGTCAATTTCTGCTCTCTTTTGCCTTCCTATTCTCAGAACTCATCACCTTGTTTTCCTTCAGATCTACATTTCTGTATTCCTCATTTATTTACAGGGCCATATATTTTCCCACTGAGAAGCTATCCCTATTTCTTAAGTCTACCACTAAGTTTTTCCTGCTGCACTATATTTAGAGGAAAAAACTTAAGGACTTTTAATTTTATGACACAGGAACTATCCTTTAATTTTGTTCTGGTCATACAAGAAAGCCACAGCACTAGTTTTGGCCACAAAATCCCAAGAAAATTCTGACAGGAGCTGCCCTAGTGATGTCTATTGCCTCACCTGTCCTCTTGCTTTCCTCCATGAACTGCTTGCCTTGATAACCATCAAGAGGCCCTTTGATTTAAGTCAAGAAGCATTCATTCATCTTTTCCTTTGTGCCTAGTTCAGTGTTTGATTCTGGAGGAGATGCAGAAGAATATGTCTAGGCTCCTTACTTCAGGGAGTTAATATTCTACCTAAGGGAGTAAGCACATACCAAAAACAAATCTTATGTAGCAATAGTATGTTCCAGGTAAGAAAATCTTCCTACTATGTTGGGCTAGATGAAGAAAAGTTCAAGGTGCGAAGGTTGGAGAATGCTTCATGGGAAAGATGCTTGTCTTTTTAGGATTAATGTGTCTTACTCCCTTCCACATACTTCATATCCCAGTAAAAACTGTATCACTTGCTGCTTCCTTTACTTGGCTATCCATCTTCCATCTTTGTGCCTTTGAATAGATGGTCCCTCACGCCTGGAAGGCCCTTCTCTTCACTGCCATCTCTTGAAATTCTTTCATCCTTCAAGGCTTAATTCAAATGCCATCTCCTAAGCAAGGCTTTTCTGCTTTACATTTTGTTTTTAAACTGGACTTGTAACTTCATAAATATGGGGAGCTTCCTGAGAGAAAAATCCTGTGCCAAAGCAAATCACCTCCTTCTGTCCAGTTGATAGTTTTAGATGCCTAGAAATTCAATGGCTTGTCCAGAGTTACACAGCCATTGTGTTTGTCAGAGGTAGGACTTGGAACCCAGGTCTCATTGACTGGACCTTTTACTCCTGCCCCAGCTGGTAACTCAAGCCACCTGAAGGTATGTACATATTTTGTAAATATTTACTTGGCAAATAATTTATATTTATTTATTTGTGTACATATTCTTTCCTTCAAATAAAATGTAAGCTTCTGGAGGTCAGGGACTGGTTTTCCTTTGGTTTTTATATCTCTGGCACTTAACATACACTCACTCACTCTCTCTCTCTCTCTCTCTCTCTCTCTCTCTCTCTCATTGGTCCTTTGTAAATGTTTAATTATTTCTTGTTGAATGAGTGAATGAATTCTTTGGAATTTAAAGTGACTTTCCCTTCTCATTGTTTATACAAAAAGGACTTGGGTTTATAAAACCTTAGAGCTGATGTACTACAGCCTTCCACCTGATATAGTAATCCTTTTGCTCTGTAAGATTCTTGACAGGTCCAGTCTCACTTTGAACTTTGCTGCTGAAGGGGACCTCACTATTTCTGAAACAGCCTTCTCCAGTGTCAGATAGAAGTTAATTGTCCACAGGTGCTTCCTCATTTTTAACTTGAACCTCTCTATTTGTCACTTTCACCCATTAGCTCTCTTTCTGCTCCACCTGGAGCCTATATACCTTTCACATTATGGTCCTTTGAGTGCTTGACAGTACTTGAGGCTGGAGATTACATCCCCCTTAAGTCTTCTCCCTCCTGGATAAGCATCCACACTCTAAAAACTTAGTCTCTACCCTTTAGCCATCTTGGTCATCCTTGTCTAGACACATGACATATTGTCTGGATTACTTCCTGCTTCCTCTACTTCTCTTGCCTTTGTATTTTTGTTAGACGACCCCTCTTGCCTAGAAAACCCTCCCTCCTCACTGCTATTTCTTGGTCTCTTTAAGGTTATCTCAAGTGTCACCTCCTAAGGGAGGCTTTTCCTTATTTGCTTTCTTTTTAAATTGGACTTGTAATTTTATTAGGATGGGGAGGTCTCTGGGAGAAATGTCCCTAGAACTGAAAATAACCACAAATAACACAAATAACAAAAATTACAAAATAAACACAAATAACAAAAAAATTACAAATGTAGTCTGCCTTACTCTTTTTGTGAGCCCAGTCTTGAATACAAGGAATGAGGAAGAGGAAAAAAACTGACCAAAGTCTTTCAGAAAATGAGATTAGGGAAATGGGGATGCTAATAGATTAAAAGAGAGGGGTCTCACATCATACCCAGAAAAGGAAAAGAAGCTGAGGCTTTCAGTGAACTTTGGGACCATCTCTAATAATGACATTTAATGGCCAGTTTCAATCTTGCTTAGCACACTGAACAGAAAGAGCTAATGAATATTACCTACCTGATGCCTCGTGATTCACTTCCATCCCTCAGCCCATTGCCTGTCGTGGAAGATAGGGACTGTGCCTGATATTCTGCTATGCCCATTTTCAGGAGAGTCTTTTTTCAAGCCAAGTGCTTGGCTAGTATCCAGCAAGTGTTAGAGAAGCAAAGAGTTTCCTGATGACTTAGAGCCAAAATAGATATGGGGAAGAAGATTCAGTCATTCTAGGCTTTGTGGATTTGGCCCAGCTTGCATCCCAGAGCCCAGCCACATCCTAGGACTCTGGATAGTTTTATTTATCTACTATTTCTGTAGCACCTTTCCCCCAGGTATTTCATTTAGTTAATAAGAGGATCTCAAACTGGTATTTTGCCTCTACTCCAGTTACCATACTCAGCTTTCCCAGTTTTTGCTTATTCCCTTCCCCCTTCCCCATCTCCTTTTCTTTCTTTTCTTCACAAACATCTCAAAAAATCACTAATGATTTGTCTACCCAGGAAGCTCCTTGTGCAGCATTAACAGGGAATTATTGAAATGAAATTTGGATTCATGCCGGGGTGAGGCTGGAGCTGGCCCTTCAAAGTGATGATGATTTATTTAGGCAATGTGGTAGTCATTAGTATCTGTAGTGTCAGGGCCCCGAGCACTCAGAATTCTTAGTCTGTGGCTTAGGGACCCTTCAGGGCCATTATGGGCTAATGGTTCAGTGTGGGCGCTGGGCGGCTGCCGTCAATCTCACTGATGGTGGGTCATAAAAGCATGCGTGTTCCCCTCCTTGGCTTTCCAAAATGGAGGAGGCCTCTACTCAGGAATCCCCCAGGCAAAGCTCTCACAGTCTCTGCTGTACTACAGATTAGGACTGGACTGTCATCTCTACTTGGTGGGAGATGAGGGACTGTGGAGGCTTTCCAGGTCTTCTGGTCTACAACCTGTTTTTCAGAATCCCAAATACTGTATGTGACTAGAATTTTGCTTTACTTTTTACTTTTACTTTTGCTTTCCTATTCTTCCCCTTTCCCTAGTACCCTAACACCCTGCCTTGACTTTGGATAGCTCCAAGTCAAAACACAGAACCTTGTTGCTTTCTTGGTGTGTTAGAATTAAAGAGGGAAAGGACCCCCCTCTGCCCCCAATTTTCACATATCCTGGGAAGAGCAAGCATGGTGTAACAGAAAGAGTTATAACAACAAGGCACTTGGGGAGTGGTAGCCCAAGTCCAGGCAAAAGAACAGAACAAACTTTTGCAATATGGATCCTTTGAATGATGGAATATTGTGAGAAGAAAGGATCCTCCCTAGCTTGCCCCACTTTAGTTATAGGTTTTGCCATCAAGTGCTTTAGAAAGATCAATTTATAGAAAACAATGTTGACTTACAAATAATTCTTTTTTAATCAGGAGCCTAAGATTTCTGGTTCCTAACATGCTCGGTTGGTCTATTTCAAGTTACTGGATGTTCTTGGAAGTAAAGAAATTGTAGTTCTTTTAGAAATAGTCTACAGCTAAGATTTTTCCAAGTTTTTCTAACAAACTAAAATTGACACAGCAGTTCTAAATGTAAGGAATGGAGATTGGTCTCTGGGGAATGAATGAGGTAGGATGGCATCCATTCTCAGGGGATTGACCAGAGCAGTCTAAGGAACATTGATTTTCTCACCCATCCTGATGGCATTTCATAGCTTTTTAGGAAAGATGAATTCAGCTTAGTTTACCTGGTCTTCCAGAGTCTTCTGGGAACAAAGCTCATGGTAAATTGCAATCTAAGATCTCACTGCATTTGAGAGATAGCATGCTCTTGTTGAAATAACACTAGATTTAAATCCTGGCTAACTTAAGTATGACTTTTGGGGAAACTCACTTTCCCCCTTCGGTTTTCATGTGGAGGTTAATCTTTTTTATGTATATCTTGGACCCTTTTTGGCAATCTAGTGAAATCATTTCTTTCAAAATTATTATTTTAAATACATAATACAAAATACATGGGATTACAAAAGAAACCAATTATATTGAAATAGCGAATTAAACAAAAAAAGTTCATGGCCCCCAAATTAAAAATCTCTGGTTTAGACTCTCTAGTAGTATAGAGATCTCCTTATTAACTAAATGGCAATACCATGGGGAAAGTACAGACTTTCCAGCTATAAATCTTGTTCTGATTCTTGGAGGGTTTGGTGACTACTGGGGGTGAATTCAAGCCAGGATCTTGCTAAGGAAGATGGTTGAGGTTCTATAGTAGTTATCATCCACTTTTTCCCCCTTAAATGCAGTATCATATAATGGCAAGAGCCCTAGACCTGAATTAGTCCCGAATTTGAGCCTGTTTGCAAGTTATGCTACTTCACCTCTGCATTTCATTATTTCACATCTGTGAAGGGCTAGTTTCATAGCACTATCATGAGGACCAAATGAAACAGGATAGGAGATCTCTTTTAAAACATTATATGAATGCCAGAAATGATCATCATCATTATTACTATCCTTCCTCTGAAAGAAGGGGATGAAATCCCCTTTGCAATCAGAGTTCTTCCCTGTTAAAATTCTCACCCCACGACACACATTTTTCTTGTTTCATCATTCTTCCATTCCTAGTGATTTTATTCTACAAATCTCGCACATTGGAACCAACCTCTAAGGATATGTGACATCTTAATTGACCAACAAGGTTTTTTTGCACACCTAATCTATACTAAGTAGTAGTGGTACAAAGCTGTATATATGCCAGTATCCCTGCTCTCAGGGGGTTTCTGGTCTAGTTGGAGAAAATAAGACATAAACATGGTTCAAATGAAACAATAAAAAAGTGTCCAAAAATATTGGGAAAAATTTCTTTCCCACTCTAATTAGACCACACTTAGAGATTCTGCTGTGGTTCTAGGTGCCAGTTTTAGGGAGGATCATGGGATCATAGACTTGGCGATGAAAGGAATCCTTCCAGAGGTCTTCTAGTTTCAATCTTCTTCCATCCCCAGTTCTACAGATAAATAAACTGTGTGTATTGAATGGAGAGGGTCACTAGTATGGTAAGAGAATTTTAGATCTTAATAAACAAGGGTTAGCTAAAGGAAATGGAGGAGGCCACACTTTAGGATCTTAAGATCATCTAGGGCTAGAAGGGATTTAGAGGCCATCAAGTCTGCTTTCTTCATTTTAAAGACCAGGAAATTGAGGCACAGAAAAGTTAACTTACTTGTCTAGGGTCATTTAGTCAAAATTAATAAGGATTCAAGGTGAGATTTGAATTTATGACTTCTTGACTCCAAGTCCAGTGATATTTTCTGATAGTTCTATGCTAGAAATTGTGGAGAGCTGATCTGAGTAGTTATCAATATAATTAGAGTAAGATATTTTTGGAAGAGAATATATTCTATATTTGTGTGTGGGGTAAATACTTATAAACATTACTTGAATATATGAAGTCAATGAGAATCTTCCTTTTGGAGAAGACTCTTTACCATGCAGATTATAACCAAGTCTGTAATTTAGTAGGTAAATCCTAGGAAGTTGACCAAAGTACACAGAGATTAGGAGATTAACCTCAAGTCACATAGCTAGTGTTGGACTAGCCTCTGCAATAAGAGTCGAGAAAGAGATTAAAGGAATTAGAGTAGGCAATGAGGAAACCAAACTATCACTCTTTGCAGATGATATGATGGTATACCTAGAGAACCCCAGAGATTCTATTAAAAAGCTATTAGAAATAATTCATAATTTTAGCAAGTAGCAAGATACAAAATAAATCCCCATTAAATCCTCAGCATTTTTATACATCACCAACAAATCCAACAGCAAGAGATACAAAGAGAAATTCCATTCAGAATAACTGTTGATAGCATAAAATATTTGGGAATCTATCTACCAAAGGAAAGTCAGAAATTATATAAGCAAAATCACATAGCTAGTGTTGGAAGGATTCAAGTAACTTGAATCCATATTTTACCGATTCCAAGCCCAACGTTATGGACTAATCCTAAGTATTCTTGGGGAGATTTGGAGGGGTGTGTTTCTGTGAGAATTTTTCAAAATATTTTGATAACTATTTCAGTATATCTGATTTCCTTTGTATTTTGTTTCATGCATTTAAAATATTATCAGAGAAGGGCTTTGCCAAACCACCAAAATTTGGGGCCCAAGACATAAACAGACTTAAGAATCCTTTTGCCACATGCTTCTTCTATAACACAAAATTATTGTAGTGACAGAATTCATTGAGAAAGGTGAGTTTTCCTTTTGCATTTCTTTTTGTTCAAATAAAGCTGTTGTATATGTTTTTGTTACCATTATACCTTCTGTCTCATCACCTTTCCAGTCATTCTCTTGCTAAAAGCACAGTTATCTGCCACATTTAGTTTTTGATTGAACCAACTTGGGAAAAGGAAAATGTGGCCTCTATTTGTCCCAGTATGTTCCTTGTGTTCTAACAGGAACACACTGTTAACATGGAATGAATGTGGTAAGGATGTGGGTATTACAGGATAAAATCATTGAATGAGTAGGTAAGACCACCTTCAGGCTGTGTACGGTAGAACAGGTACATTTGTTGTCTGGTTCCTGAGGAAGAGGAGGCCGTGCTCTGGGGGACCATTCTTGAGGAGGTCTGGTTATTTTAGATTTCAGATACTGATTCGGAGGGCCTTAACCAGAGGTAACGTGTTCCACACCGTCTGTACTGGGGATATTCAGACATACTCCTTCTCTGAGAGGAGGCAGATAGCTTTGTCATGCCTTCATGTAGAAGTCCCATGTCACAGAACGGCCTGACCCTGATGGATGGTACCCCAGAGCACAATGTAGGCCCAGCGATGACAAGAGGTAATATTCTATCCATTGCTGATGGTTTAGACACCCCAGAGCCTGGTCTATACCTTTTCTCACAACTCACTCCATGACTGACCTGCCAGCACCCAAGTGTTTCCTTCCTTTGCTAATGAAGTGAAAGCAACCCGGGTTCTTTTGCAGGCACTGGGAGATAAAAGCCAGGACTATGGGGATTGCAAAGAGGGAGCCAAATTATATTTATAATATTAAAGTGAGTACGTTTGTGGTCTGCCATTCTCCTGGGTTTTTCCTAAGTAGAAAAACACGAATTAGCATTTTCCATTTCCATATATTGACTAGAAAAATAGCCTGCTCTCAATTAAGACCTATAGCTTTTGGGATGTATGCAACAATTTTATAAAATATTTACAGCGAGATTTGCATTTTACATGGTATTACAGTTTTTCTTGTGTTTAGGAGGAAGGGTTCAGCCCTGATAGAGGAAATACATTTTCTTGATCAGGAGGGAAAAGAAATCTACCATGTGACTTTTTTCTTACATTTCAGACCCAAAACTGTCCAGGGCTGATCTTGTCCACAGTAATTACCCAAGGCTGATCTGCCTACGCGCTATTTGTTAGACCATCTTTAAAGATCATGTTTCTTCAGCAAATCTATTACTTTCCCTTTAAAACTTGCAGGGAAAGGAACTGTTTGCAGCTTTGTGCTAGACAGATAAGTAGAACATTTTTCCAAATGTAAATGCATGCCGTAAAGAACATAGCTATTTCCTGGATAATTTGCAGTTGTATATTTTATGTTAATTTCACCGAAAATATTGCACCCCTGCCAGGTTTAGTAGCAGCTCACTGTGATATGAATAATTTCTAGTGAATCATTTTTTTTCTTCATTTAAGATTTGGCACCTTTTTAAGATTTTAATAATAGCAACAAGGAGGAAGATTTAGAACAAGTGAAACATTAGTGCCAACGAAATTCACGTCGAGCTCTAATGTAAAATAGCTAGAATAATTACATGGAAAACAGTTTCCACAGATGTTTTTCCTTGTAATGTAATAACTATTTACCAAACTGTTTATTTTTGGCCCTTGGTTTGCAATAAAATATTTATACATGCTCTGCTGTAATAAAAAAAAATATTGACAAAATACTATAGAGGTTTAAAAAGACAATTGATGTTTTCTCTTTTCAGGAAGTGAGCTTTAGAGAAGTTTGGTATCATTTTGGTTTGCATTTTAGTGCTTGCAAAGTCAGTTCCTTCAAGGGCTACCCTAGGCCCTCCTGCTTCAGAACTGGTTTTCTAGACAAATTCAGCTGCAACCTTTTGTAACCTATTGTTTGTTGGCTAAGGAACCTGACGCTTCTTTCTAACCAGGATTCATTCCTAATCCTGCCTCTGTGTGGAGTGTTCAGTACAAAAACTCCTTTCCCCTCCTAGACAGCATCGATATCTAAATAGGTTTGTTTCTCAAAACGTCTTGATTATGGGTCTGAATCTTTTAACCGAAATACAGATTTGACCAAGAGTGGGAGCTGCTAGGGCTTCTTTCTTTGATATGAAATATGTCAGGTTTTGGTGCTGTGGTTTCTGTAAGGGTTTGATTTCTGTTCCCAGTTGAGGTTCCTTCTTTTAACAGGTGTGCAGCTTTTCTGTTTGACAGAAAAAGAAATTGCGTCCCATTGCCACGTACCTTCTCTCCTGACTGCACATGTGAGCTGTGTCTGATGCTGTTTGTTACATAGATAACTCTAACTGGGCTTTGACAGGGACATGGTCTTTGTAATAATAGCTGGCACGTGTATATATGTATGTATTTCTACATAGATATAGCTATCCTGATATACATCCTGATATACAGAAAGATATAGATATAAATATGCATATATCTATATCTTTCTGTATCTATCCAGGATGGATACTGATAGATCTATCAATGTCTACATATAGCTATTGATAGATGTATCATTTTGTACATCTGTAGCGATAAAGTTAGATCTGCATTTCTATTTCTGTGATATATCTATAGATATAACCATATTTCATATCTATAGAGATAGCAGATCTAGCCATATCTCTATAGATGTAGATATAGAGATATGTAGATGTGCCAGACTTTTTTAGATTTGTCAAGCATTTACACACATTATGTTATTTGGCACTCACAACAACCCTATGAAGTAATAGTATTGTCTATGTTTTCCCATATGAGGAAACTCGGGCAGTTAGGTGAGTTTTCCAGAGTTAGATGGCTAGTGTCAGAGGTAACACTTGACCCCAGGTCCCCTCCTATTCTTTCCACTGTTTGTGCTGCCTTTCTTGGCAGAAGATGCAGGACTAAAGAGATGGATGGTATTACAGCCCCACACGCTTAAGACAAGACTTCAGTTCTCTTTCTTCTTCTGAAATTTTCATGAAAAGTTACAATATGCGGACTTTTTCTTGCTTTTATTATGTGTCCCATCTAGGGCCAGAAGATCATCATGAGGACATTTCTTTTCATAGTAAAGCTAATTGAGATGAATAGCTACCCCTTCTTCATCCCCATCTCCATATGGAGCCTAAGAACCAAAACTGGACAAAAGAGGGAGCTAAGAAATCTGGAATGGGAGCAATGACCTAGCACAGTCACCCAGAGCACTTATCTCAATGTTTTTAGCTCTGTTGCAGGCAATCAGAAGTTTGCTCCCTGGCTCTCTCCCTCCTCAGGCAGATATTTGTTCTGTACATGTGTATATGAGGGATTACTCTCCTCTCTGGCAGGGACAATGGCTCCCAGGAACAGCTTCTTCTCTGGGATTTAGAAACACTTCGAATACTGACATTGTAAGTGGATGGATGTTTCTCTTTCTGATACCACCAAACTCATGGAAGAGGGAGTAGGAAGCAGAGGGAGAAGGAAGGGAGAAGAGTTTGGGGGTGGGTGGGTAAGGAAAGCCTAGATTTTTTAAAACAAAGAATAAAAATCTGAAGTAGGTCTCTGAATGCCTGATATAGTCTGGTTGGAGAACTTGGCCATTTTGGGTGGAGAAAGCATAGTAGGGTGGGGAAAGCACTGGCTTATAGGGCATAGATTTAAATCCTCTCTGATGCTAGCCATGTATAATCTTGGGGCAAATCACTGAATCTCTTTAGAGATTCTTTTATCATTTGTTTTAAAAAAACAAACAACCAACAAAAAAAAACCCCCATAACCCCAACTAAAACTAGCTGACCTCTGGGGTCCTTTCCAGTTATAGGTCTATTCTTTCCTGTCTCACCTTTCTCCCCCTCCCTCTTTCCCTCCAAGGACTATGTCAGTGTCTGCAAGCATAAAGACAAAAGATCCAAGAATTGAGAGAAATAAATCAGCAAGTGGTGTTTTTTCAAGTCTTTGCCGTATGCTTCTTAGTGATTATGTTTTCAAGTTCTGTCCTCCAGGGCCAAGCTATTGTCAGTAAATATAGGATGCACTTTTCCTACTGATCATCCATCCCAGAATTTTGTGAGGTCTCTGGTGGGAGCTCTAGAGTGGTTGCAGGAGGCTCAGTTCCTGGTCTGAGCTCTATAATTAACTCTTTGGAAATGGCAGCAAAATCTCTCAGAATCAGTCAGCTGTTTGTCCATTCCCGTTTGCCAGGGGCAAATTCACGTGCCTAGCACAGTGCCCTCTACATGGTGGTCTTGAATAATAATAACCATATAACAAGTACATAATAAGTGCTTGTTAGTTTAAATTGGATTGTTGGAGAAGGGAGAATCCGAGCCATATCTACTGAATCTTGTGCTGCATTTCCAGGATAGGAAGGCTGCTGGCAAGGAGGGGTGAAGTGCTGGAGAGAGAGCCATAGACAAAACTCAACTCTAATATCTTGCTTTACTTCACCAAGTACCTATTTCTTCCTTTTTCTTTGTTTTTCCCTTTCTCATGAAAAGCAAAGTTTCATTAGCCCTCCTGGTCACCTTTTCTTAGCTATTTACCAACACATTGTGTCCTAACAACAGTGTGAGTGATAATATTAAGAAAAGTAGCAATATTTACCTACCAAACAGGGTTGTCTTAATAAACTCTGAATGCTTTGGGCTAAGTCAGAGAAGAGCCTGTAGAAGATTCTTGCCTCCCATTATTCTCAGAGAACTGCACACCTGATGTGTTCACAGTTTCCTTTTAGCTTTTTACTTGCTGGATTGAGGGTTGTCTAGTTAGTTTTATTTATTTTTTATATAATTGGAATACTTTCACATTCGGGTGACCTGGTTCTTTAAAAATCACCTGGCTGCTAAGAGTATTCCCACCCAGGTGAATGTGATTGGTTGGGGCTGGGGGGTGGAGGTCCAGATTGGTGGATGGGGAACTAGGTCCCAAGGAGGTTCACACATTGCTGGAACCCAGACATTGCCGAAATTCTGCAGTTTGCGAAGGTTGGCATCCCTTCAGTTTGCCATTGCAGCAGCTGGACTTCATTAAGCTCGGGTGTTAATTACTGGGAGGCTGCTGGTTCTGTGTGCAGGCAGGAACACTGGGGGTAACTTGCAAAGCAGGGTCACCTTGAGATGGAAGCTTTCAGGGAAAGCAGAAGCCGTGCAGAAGGGCCAGAAGGCAGAGCCAGGCAGGTCCGGCAGCCACCCTTTGGCTGACCTCACAGACAAACAAATTTCAGGATAGGTGCAACGGGGAAGCTTTATCACACAGGCATCCCATGATAATAGAGCCATTGTTGACATTTAAGTGATGCTTTAAGGATTGCAAGGATGCAGGATAATACATCAACCACTGGCTTCAGCTGGGGTGATTTGGGAGGGCCACGTTGGCCCTGCTTGGAGAGAGAATTCTTGCAGGTAACTCTTTTATTCGGGATGCCACGCAGTTCCACAAAGGTATAAGGAGATGACTTTGAGTCCTAAAAATAGGGCCTCAGGTGAAGCTGTGGCTGAAGAGGGAGAAGGCCGAGGGGGGGCTCGTATGGGGCAGATCTGTGGCAGCATGGAACATCATACCTGGCAAAGGTGGTCTCCCCGCACTAGGTGATGGGTAAGCAGAGAGCCACAGGAAAGGCAGGGACAGATTGGAGGAGAATTAGGTTATTGCATTTCCTCCTTAATTCTTCATCAGGGCTGGTGCCTGTATCTGCTACAGAAAAATCAATGTTCTCTGACTCTGTAATTTCCCAGGTTGCCTTACTCAGAGCATATTGTGCCATGAGAGGTGACATATCCGGTCATGGCTGCGTGGACGATTTTTTTTTTTAAATCCCCTTCCTCTACCTCTCCCTTTTCCACCCACCCCAATCCATCCCACTTCCCAGTGCAAGGATTCATTGGAATTTCACAACCTTTGCATGCTTTTGTGAAAACACTCATTTGTGTTTGCGCCAACCTGCTAATGGCGGATGCCGAGGTTTGTGAATCCCACCTACATTCGGTGCTCGTTATGGCATGGAATGTGCCGTTAATAATGCATCTGTGAAACTCAGCTGTGAGGGAGCCAAGTAATTATCCCACCGTAGCGTTTCTCTGCTTCAGTGTCATCACAACTGGGGCTTCATTAAAAGTCCTAACAGTAGAGATGTTGTGTGGTGCAGCCTGTATATATATTTTTTCATTTAAATTATCAGCACTGCCATGGCTCAGAGGTAATTTGACTTTTTGAAACCGCTGAGCCCCTGTGAATTTCCTTCCCCTTCTCCCTCTCGCTGCTATACCAGCTGATCAGCCCCAAAAGAACAAAAGGTTTATCTGAAGCTATGAAGCATATATTCACCAGCTTCTGGCGTCTAGATAAAAAAAAAAAATCAAAGTACTCCATTGAACATGTTAATACTGAGCAAAATGCACACAGCCAGACACTAAACCTTTACAGGGATTTAGGTATATTTGAAAAGTGATACTCTGATCAGGTCTCGAGTTAGTTTTCTTAGCATAGAGTAAAGCAAAAAGGTAAAAAAAAAGAATAATCATAAACTAATATTTAATAAAGAAATGAAAGCTATGTCATAGCTTCTATCTTCTCTCCCTCACTCCCACCCCCTTTTTGTTTTAGTTCTTTGTCTGCTTTTGATCAGATGGGATGTCGCAAAGACTTGGGGTAAGGGAACATAATTAGGTATTTCCCCCTTTAATTCAGGACTTTATCAGTGCATGTGAGCTGCCGAAAATAAGAAATCTTGAGTGGAATAGCAGTTCCAGAGAATAATGGCCAGGGTGGCTCTCAGGAAAGATACCGGGGAGTTGTAACCCCTTTGCCAGTGTTTAGGTGTATACTTTGTCCCTGGAACTACCATAATTCTGCTGTCACATCTGTTCCCACCAGGAGAGGGCCTTGTTGGTTGCTGTGGAAGTTGTCCCCAATCTTCTGCACTCCCTTAGAGCAAAGGTGTCATACACATGACCCGCAGACTGCATGTAGCCCACAATGCTCCCCAATGCAGCCCAAATCAGCTTAGAATGTAGTGGAAAATATTTAACAAAATGAATAAAAATACAGTAAAATTCAGACAACATTACATTTTGAAACTGTCAGTCTGGGCCCTAAAGGGATGCTTGTATACATATTGGTGGTCCCTGTTTCTGAGATTGATACCACTAGGTTAAAGAAGGGCTTGGTACTGGTCCAGTTGGAACTGTATATTTGAATATATTTGAAGTGGTTTGTAGAATTTTGTTATGTCAAAGTTAGCTATTTTTTATTATTATTGTAATCATCATATTGCTACTCCAAGTATCTCTATTTTGAAACCCCCCCCACTCCATCAAGATCTCCCCCCTTCTCACATCCTTTATGAATCCTTTAGAAAATCTATATTATTCTGGAGGCCACTATTTCCTCCAAGCTAGATACCTTACCCTTGGAATATCTATCAGGTCTCTTTCCACCAGCTTGAAGGCCTAAGGAAATAGTTCCCCAGTGTTCAAAGTTATAATGTTGATCCTCATGAATTCAGTCAGTCATTTAATGATAAAGTATTTATGAGCCCTCAAGTTATAGTAGCTAGATAGAATCTTAAATGATCATCATTTAAGTGGAAACTGAGGTCTGGAGAGGGGAAATCACTGGCCCAGGACCATATGGGCTGAGTCTTATTCTGAATCCATGGTGTTTCCCTCATATTTGTGGGAGCAAAATTGTGAGCTTATGTGAAAACTGGCTGCATGCTTGGGCTTGGGTGGGATCAAGAAGCTGTCCCTGCTTTTAAGTAGTCTACAATTGAATTGGAGAGAGAAGGCCAAAGTAGAGAAAATAGTAGAGTGCAAGATGGTAAGTGACGTAGTCCTTTATTGATGTATAGAGGAATTCAGAGCAGTGAAGGTTGTAATGAGATGAGACCTGAGTTGGGCCTTGGTGGTTGGGTGGATTAAAGGTAGAGAAGAAAAGCCATTCTGGATAAGAAGAACTGAAAGAAGAAACAGGATCAGAGAACCCTGATGGGTTTGTGGAGTGGTGAGATCAGCTTTTTATTTCCAACATTTCAATAAATTAATTAAAAAAAGAAAAAAATGTCTACCATGAACAGAATATTGGGTTAGATACTGGGGAAAATATTGCATTCTGATGAGAAGCCACCAATTCTAAGAATAACAACAGCAATGATAATGATAATATTAATTATGATAAGCATCCTGAAAATCCTTTCAGCGAGCCTAGAAAAGAAGAATGCCAATACTTTTATTCATTTGCACAGTCATTTTATCCACATCTGCAATATCTGAAGAACACAAAACACAAAAAAAATCATAGCAAGAAAGTGACTACTTGTCCCATTTCTGTTTTATCTGAACTCCACTGATAAGAAAAGAACAAAATGGCGACAGTAATAATAACTGACATTTATATAGCATTTAAGGATTGCCCAGTGACCCTGGGATCAAAGGACCTGGATTCCAATTCCACCTTTGCTTCTTGCTAGCTGTTTGATTTTAACTTTCCTGGACCTTACTTTCCTCATGTGTTAAATAAATAAGCTCATTGGACTAGATGAGACTCTGAGATCCTTTTCAACCCTAGATGGATGATCCTATGATTTACATATTATCCCATTTGATCCTTACGATTCCATGAAGTAAAGACAATAAGTATTATTTTTTTTCACTTGTCAGTTTTCAAACTTTATTTTTTTTTAATTTTTTATTTTTAAATAACTTTTTATTGACAGAACCCATGCCAGGGTAATTTTTTACAACATTATCTCTTGCACTCACTTCTGTTCCACTTTTTCCCCTCCCTCCCTCCGCCCCCTCCCCCAGATGGCAAGCAGACAATAAGTATTATTATCCACATTTTACAATTCAATTGATGGAAGCTCAGATAGTTTAAGGGGCTTGCCCATAGCACACAGGTAACAAATTTTGGAAACTGTCTCTTAAAACCAGGTTTCTCTTTACTTAGGAGTCTAATTAATGCTTTCCATTACACAAATAACTGTATTACATTTTTTGGAAACATTGGGGTATTAGAACCAGCTTGTAATGGGTCATGAAAGGCAAGTGTTAAAATTTCAGTGTGAGCATTTATACCTTAGAAGTAGCAAATGCTACAAATCAGAGCTTGATTTGTTGTTTTGTTGATTATTTAGACTTAACAATGAAGGAAAAAAAATTCTTAATAATGCAGATTAAACTTAAAAGTATGTCTGACATACTTTTGGGAGTGTGTTGGGTGGCAGAACCTAGTTGTTAAACATTTCCTAGTTACACCCACTCCTAGATTCAAAACAAAAGAGCCAAGTGAGATCTTCAAGAGAAAAGGTCAATCTTTAGCAATTATGAGACAGTTTTAGAGAATGCTTCATAGAAACTGCAGACTGAGATCTAGGAAATGGAGAATTTAACATGCTTTACATTGACCCTCATGACACCCCCTGGTGAATTCTTGTGTGGGGAACAAGGCATTGCCTCTAAGGTTTAATTGGGCCTGACCCTGCTAATTTTTATATTCCTCAGTTAACTTATCTGGTATGGGTATTCTTGAAAATGAACGAGGGACTTGAGTGAAATAAATTAAGCAGTAACCCAGGGCCTTTTGTGTTAGAGGTCCTCGTGGGACTTTTGCTAATAAGATAGATGTTACGTTCCACTGCACCCCAAGTAGAATGGAAGCTTCTTGAGGGTCCTTACTCCACTTGCATTTCCTTATTGACAGATTGGCTCGGTTTAGACATGCCAGATGGGGCTTTTCTGAAAGACTCTTCGTCATCAGTCAGCATCCTCACCCAAGCATCCACTTGGTGCAGAACCTTTTCCTGGTGTTTCAGAGGCTGAGGTGGTCTAATGTGGGGATGGGATGGGGATGCAGGCCGAGGCAACAGACAAGATCATAGTATGGAATAACAGCCAAGAACAGGAGTCATCCCACTTCACATTTATGTCATACTTTGCTATTTGCAAAGTCCTGGGAGAAGGACTTTCTGATCCAACCGGATCGTTGTGCAGACAAGGAAGCGGTCGCAGAGAGCCAAGGGGATGGCCTGAGATCACACAGCTTTGGGTTCTGTGCAGTGCCTTTCCCCTGGGATCGGGGCACCGCTCAGGGGCTGAGGAATGTCTGTGCTGACGCATCCGGTGCCCACATCCTATGGTCTTGGGGCTGCAGCCTCTCGAAGGCCTTTCCTACCGTCCCTGGTATCGGGACTGGTTTAGCTAAAAAGTCTTTCTGTGCCCCGACTGGGAGGTTGGCCTCTTGTAGTTCTCTTCATTTTTTGTTTAAAGTACAGTAACATTTCCCTGGATGTGCTATAATCGTTATGGTCTCCTGAGCTCTGAAATGATTCTGGCTTAAAGGAACACGTCTCTGAAACGGTACTGACCAAAGACACAAGCTTGTATGCATGTGCACACACACTGATTTCGAGCCAGCCTCAATTTCCCCTCATCCTCCGCCGCACCCCATTTCCCAGAAAGGATAATGTCTTAACTCCCCTCTGATTGCCTGAAGTTCATGGGCTCTGTGTCACATAACACAATCCGGGGAAGATTTTGACTTTAAGCCTTCTAAAAAAACCCCATCTCTCAGCACTTATTTGGATCAATTATTTATGGCCAGGAGAAGCATTCGTGTCAGTGTTACACCCCAGCATTAAGTTGTCTCCTTTTCCAAGGCAGTCGGGTTTGCGATTCCACTGAGCAGAATGTTTGCGCCCAGCCACACCATTAAGGACTTTGAAGCCGGCAAGAAAGAGAGAGGCGAGGAAAACCTCTGTCTTCTGAGTCTCTCCTGCCTGCCCCCTCCCCAGATCAAGCCCACGACTCCGCCGCCGCAGGAGTCCCCCCTCAGGGGAGCTGGCCAGAAGGTCCCAGGGCTGTCAGCTCCCCTGGTTTGGGGCTGGAAATAGTGAGGGGGAAAGAAGTGTTTGAATATTGTGCTATGAAGGGAACAGTCCTGCAGTGAAGCAGTTGTGATATTAGAGCAGATCTCCTAAGAGATCCCTTGGCTCCTGTGCACTGATCGGAGTGGCACATTCCCAGACAGCTGGTCGCTCAGCATGGGCTGTGCATGCAGCTCGGAAGCTGGCACGCTGGCGAAGAACAGGTAATGCTCTAATTTCCCTTGTGCAGATGCGGCCAGGAATATCTTAATTTATTGGTGTGCTGGCATGCAAGAGGGAATGCTCGCTGTGCAGTCTTGCATAACTATTAGCAAAAAATAGAGCTGATAGGGGCTTGACTTTTTACTAAAGTGGGTTTGAAATAATCATTGCCTTTTGTTGTGTTTGGTAGGGCTTGAACAATTCTTAATTATTTAATTATAGATATGCAAGTAATACACTGGGAATGGTCCTGCAATTCCGGGGATACTGAGCATATGAAAATGTTTAGTTACAGTAGTAAAAAGGCGGTAATTAAATCGAAGTGTCATTTGTATTGTGCCGTTGCCGCCCCGGCATCGGCAACACATCCAGGATGAGGGCTGCTCTGCCTCAACTTTTGCAGTTTGCCTAGCCCGAGACCCTCGCTGGGCCGATCAGCAGCTGCGCACTCGGCAATCACCGCCGCTCCCCCCGAACAGGTCGGGCCAATCTCTCCACAACTTTGGTGACTGTTTGCCTGAATTGTGTCTCTGCCTCCGTGGTACGGTTCTTGTGACAGACACCTTGTAATTATCCCATATAAGCACTCATTGTATTCATATCATTAATTTTGTTTGGGCTATTACATTTGATAGATACATTAAGCATTATATAGTTCTCTTTATACACGAAATTGAACTGCCTTTGAACAGTCAGCCGGCTAATTGCTAGTAATTTGTGTTGCTAACAAGAGGCAGAATAGGAGCATAACATTAGACTCAACAGTCAGTTAACAAATTTGCCGATTCAGATTTCAAAACATACTCTTTGTGACAAAGTATGGCTGCATCTTGTTCATGAATAGACTTCTCAAAAAAATCCAGCCCCCCTCCCTTTCCCCGCAAGGTACTTATTCAGAAAGAGCTGGTTCTTTTCCATCTAGGGGCGAGGGCGTGTGCGTGCGCTTGCACATGTGTGTCAGCGTGTGTAACTGGGGGACGAGCGACGGCTGGCTGTGTCAGGAGCTGTGCCCAGTTTGGGTGGCACCGAGGAGCTCGGCTAAGGTGCCTTTTTATTGATGCTGGGGCTAGAGTTGAAGATGAAGTCCTCAGAGCTTTTACATCCTCGGGAAGGGAGGGAGGACTCGCAGGAGGCTGATACGATGCCTGACCGTGACCTGAAGCTCTAGCCAAAAAGGACCAGTGAAGGTCTCGAGATCATTGGGAAGGGGATTTGAAAGGAAAGAAGAAAAACTGCCATTTTCCTTTGAGGAATAACAACAACAGCAACAATAACTTACATCCTAATATATTTATTCATTTATAAAAACCAGGATGGCTTTTTTTTTCCCATAGAAAATTGAATGTAAAAGGATAATAGCAGTAGAAGAGCTTCTTAGGAATATTTCTATTGAACAAGATAAGGAGAATGAGATAGTAATAGTAAATCACAGATAAAACCATTTCCTATGTAATAACAAAATTTAGAAATGATGTTTTTAATAAAAAATAAAATAAAAGTCACTATACTGAATATTTAAATTTCCAAACTATATGAAAGGAAGAGCTAGCTAAATACAGAGATTGAGCAATGGGAATCCAAATCTTGTGGGAGCAGGATGAGTGTACATTTTGCCTTGCATCCTACCTGCAATTGGAACTGTCCTGAAGCTGTGAGCTTATGAAAGATGAGCTTAAATCTAAATGCCTTTATTTAATTATGAAAAGAAGTCTTTTTATCGACTTATGCAATAGTTCACAGAATATTGGAAATACCAGAGAATAGTAACAGAATAGTGACTTGTTTTTGAATTGTTTCTATAGGAACCTCCATTAAAGAGGATAAGACAAGTCATCAACAACAAATTTTTTCCTTCCTATATTTGTGACTTCACTGCGGTAGAGAACTCACTTGTAGAATTTATTTCTACCAATGCCATATGGCAGCTAAGAGTTTGAATAACTCACCCAGAGCCACATAAGCTATATATATCATAGGTAGAGAGTTGAACCCAGGTCTGAGGATCTAAAAGCATGTTCCCACTGCAGTATACCAAGTTGCTTTTTACTAACAATACTGCCACCTCACATATTAAATATAATTTTATGATAATCTGTCATTATTTCATTTGAAAGTCCTGGTGTATCACTCTGCTACAGGAATTCTCTGTGTGTAAATCTAATCACAGTATTTAAGAAGGACATCATGGGCTTAGAGAGTTTTAGAGAAGAGGAAGAAAAATGATGCAGGGAAAGCTGTCTGTATGTGCCTTCATGTTTATGGTTAGTAGTAGGATGCTTTTGCTGCTGTTGTATGAAGATAGGCTAAAAGAATAAGGATTTCTTAGAAATATTATGATCAGATGTTCTTAAATCGGAAAGGGGATTTATAGGGTGAATACCTATATGTTCAATGAATTTCAGAGGACCAGGAAGACCCCCTTCATTCCCTTGAAGCTTGAAAAATATAGTTTAGGGGCAAATAAAAGCAAGTCTATGTTGGATAGCAGGTAATAAACATATGAAACTCATTAATTTGAGAGTAGCCTAGGCAGAAATCAAAAGTGAGTTTAAGAAAGGTACAGAGAAGGGGTAGCTAGGTGGTGCAGTGGATAGAGCACTAGTTCTGAAGTCAGGAGGACCTGAGTTCAAATTTGGCCTCAGATACTTAATACTATAGCTTGAGTGACCTTGGGCAAGTCACTTAACCCCAATTGCCTCAGCAAAAAAAAAAAAAAAAAAGAAAGAAAGAAAAAAAAAGAACATTATGCTAGGCATTCACTCCCCCATAATCTGTTGCCCAGTTAACCTTATTAGAAATGGAATCTTGGACTAATAGACAGTGGGGCTGACCCACTGTGACACTCATAGGTTTTCCTTCCCTGAACAGGGATTTCATTAACCAAGACAAGACAATATCCTTAAAGGGGATATCAGTGAGCCAGGAAAGCTGTATGCTTAATTGTTCATTCTTCTCTTTCTTCCAGCCTATTTTTAGGCCCAGAAGACAAGGCATATTTGCTAGGCAAAGGTCAATACCTGACAAGTAATTGGGTGGCAAGGGTATAAATTCCAGTACTTATCATTTAGAGGTGTTGCTATTTTCTTCCATCCCCAACGCAAACTAGAGGAAGCAATTTTGATGTTTGCTATGGGGCTGGCTTTGGGACATGGGCCAAATGCAAGCCATTGCCAACCAAAAGTATGATATTGATTGGACCGGAGGACACAGTATTGTGTTAGGAGGTACCGTATTATTCACTATAGATTTCCTACAGTCTCTGCCCTCACATAGCTTACAGTCTAGGAGGACTGAGGAGATGTAGGCAATAGCAGCATGCAGATAATGAGCAATGATCGCGAATGATTATAATGCAGGGGAGTGTGATGGCTGGACAGTGAACTGAAGCCCCTGCAATGTGTTATAAGTATAGCGTTTTAATACGTGTTAGCAACTTGTAATTTTACTTGTAATGAAAATTAAGATGTTAAACTATTAGAGCTTGTAAATTACATCAATTATGTCAAGGATTTCAGTGGACACGGGAGTGCCGTTCACCCATGCAGCCTCTGTAATCTCCCTTATAACAACACAGAAAAGTCTTGGAGACTTCTGAGATTGAGGGCCGGAAGTGACCTGCGCATTGACACATGGCTAGTAAGGATAGTGATGGGATTTGAATCCAGCTTCCCATGACTACAAATCCATCACCGGTCTTCCTCTTTGGCATGTAGCTTTTAGAAAGCGAGCATTCCAAATGTTTGTTATTGGTTTCTATGAATTTTTAACACCATTGCTAATTATTCACACACACACACACCTTTTCCTTTTTCCAGGTTAATGGCCATCCAGGTAATTATCATATAATCTTGACTTAGATATTAGGTGATGGGAGCTCAGTTTTGAATTCCTTTTCACAATATCATCTTTGCACTTAAGTAACATTTTCAATTTTTCAATAGCACTTTAAAATCCACTTAGGTTGGTTGTTTATCACTTTGAGTTTCTATCTCTTTTTTTAAAAAAAAAAAATTCATGCTGTAATTAGCTTAATCACAAGGCATGGCACTAGCACCACTAGTGGATTATTTCAGTATTGGTGTTCAGTCATTTTCAATCATGTCTGACTCTTCATGACCTCGTTTGGATTTTTTAGTGCCGAAAGTACAGTGATTTGTCATTCTGTCTTCAGTTCATTTTATACATAGAAGAACTGAGACAAACAGGGTTAAGTGACTTGGTCAGGGTCCTGTAGCTAGAGACCTTAGACTCAAGTCTTCCTGACACAAGCCCAGTGCTCTATCTAGTAATGTCTATAGTAGATGGAGCTACCACACCATACCACCTTACTGCCCCATGTGTTCAGCAATACAATAAGTGTGTTCTTTAGGTATAATCGTTATAGCCATTTTGCCACCAAAGGCAGAAAACATAAAGAAAGGATGAAAACTGACAAATGTTGTAAATGATGAAATTGGCTTGATGTTGATTTTGATTTTTTTTTACTCATTTATTTAGCAAGCATTTATTAAATTACATTTATTGTGTGTTTAGTTTAATCTTTTATTTTTCCCCAATTACATGTAAAAAATTTTTATATTTTTCTTTTAAAACTTTGAGTTCCAGATTTTCCCTCTTTCTCTCTCCCTATTGTCCCCCACATTGAGAAAGACCCATGTGAGGTTATGCAAAATATATCCATAAAAGTCATATTGTGAAAGAAAACATAGATTTTTCCTTTCCCCCAAAAAAACCCTCAAGAAAAATAAAGTAAACAAAATATGCTTCAGTCTTTATTCAGAAACAATCAGTTCTTTCTCTGGGTATGGATAGCATTTTTCATCATAAGTCCTTTAGAGTAGTCTTGGATCATTGTATTGCTGAGAGTAGCAAAGTCATTCACAGCTAATTATCTTACAACATTGCTATTACTTTATACACAGTACATTTCACTTTGTATGAGCTCATGGAGGACTTTCCAGATTCTTATGAGAGCATCCTGCTCATCATTTCTTATAGAACAATATTCCATCATAATCACATTACCACAATTTATTCAGTCATTCTCCAACTTGTGGGCATCCTCTCAGTTTTCAATTCTTTGCTCTGAGAAAAGAACTGCTATAAATATTTTTGTGATATAGGTCCTTTTCCTTTTTAAAAAAAAAATCTCTTTTGGGATACAGGCATGGGCATAGTGCCAAATTGCTCTATAAAATAGTTGAATCAGTTCAAAATTTCAAAAACAATGCATTAATGTCTCATTTTTCCCACATTCTCTCCAACATTTTTTGTTTTCCTTTTCTGGCCCATTTGTTAATCTAATAGGTATAAGGTAGTATCTCAGAATTGTTTCAATTTGCATTTCTCTGAACAATAGAAGTTGGAATGTTTTTTTCTCATGTGGCTACAAGCTAGATTTAATTATTTTATTGGAAAATTTTTCATATCTTTTGATTACTTATCAAATGGGAAATGGCTCTTATTTTTACAAATTTAACTCAGTTCTCTCTCTCTCATATATGTGGCCTTTATCAGAGAAACTTAACAAGCATTTATTAAGGATATACTATACTTTCAGCACTGATTGAGGTGCTGACATATGGAAGCCACAACAACAAAAAGGATAGTTTCTGCTTTCTTACATTCTGGTGGGAAAAGTAGCAGGTATATAGAAATTAAATGCAAAATATACACAATAAAAGCAAAGTAATTTCTAGGAAGAAGTAAGGAGAGAATAATAGTGGATGTGGGGCTGATACTTAGGGAAAGGAAAGAAAGCAAGTTAGATTTGATATAGGAAAAGACATCTGAGTTTTATATCTATATTTGTCTGTCTATATCTTTTTCCTCCTCTTCCTCCCTCCCTCCTTCCCTTCTTCTCTCCCTTCCTCTCCTACTTTTGGAGATAATAGATGCCTTCTCCTTGGAAGTCTTTAAGGAAAGGCTAAATGATCATTATTGTCCAGAAGATTCCCTGTTTGTGTCTGAGTTAAATTCAGTTCATCAGGCAGTTATTAAATTACTCTCTTTGCTTGACAAAGAGGATATAAAGATAGAAATAAAACCTTTTTTGCCCTCAAGAAACTTCTGTTTGATTGAAGCCTTTTGGTGACAGAAATAATCTGTTCCTGGGTCCTTGTTGGAAGCCTTTCGAGCTTGTTAGACACCTGTGAGAGATGGACTGTCCTGGCAGAGTCCCCAAGAGCCAGACCACCTGCAGTCTCAGTGAATTACCAGAGAATGCACTTGGTGAAGGATGTGCAAGTATCTAAATGAAAAATGAACACATATAAATTTTTAGTAAAATAATATACTTAGTTTTAGACGTAGGATCTACTATCCAGACCTTTACAAATAAATAGAAATAGGGTCATTTATATTCTTTTATAGGACTTTCTATTAGTAATGTTTATAGGATTATGCTGACTGACTCATGTTTAGCAATAAAAGGGGATTTGAAAATGTTAATGAAAAATGTTTTTCAGTCGTTCAGTCATCCCTCTTTTGTGATGCCATGGACTTGTCTGTGGGGTTTTCTTGGCAAACACAGTAGAGCAGTTTTGCTCCACTTATTTTACAGATGTGGAAATTGAGGCAAACAGGGTTAAATGACTTGACCAGGGTCATACTACTAATAAGTTTCTGAAGTTGGAAGTGTGAAGTCTTCCTGACTCCAGATCCAATGCTTTATTTGCTGCAGTACCCAGCTGTTCCCACTAGAAAATGTTATTTAAGTACAAAGACTTTATAGACATGATTTGAAACCCAGACATATGGTTCTCCTTCCCTCCACCACCTGGGCCAAGCACCCCCCATTCCCCCTTATGGAATCAGGTTATACTCATTTACCTAGCAATAGTCTGGATAAAAAAGAAAAACAAATGTGCATCTGATAGTCAGTGTGATATCCTGAAAAAATTTATGAGCTTATCATTTGAGTCCACATGCTTTGTGTTGAATTATTCTTAAAAAATGTTAATTTCAAATAAAATATGGGTTAAAATTGGTATATATTTTTGAAATATAAATATACATATTCAAATGCTACCTGTATAAATGCACATTCATCCATTCTCATATTTTCTAATTTATAGACATTTGTATATGTGTCTACTTTCTAGTCATTTCTAAATCATGCCTTCTACATTCTATTCATCCTTTTCATCCTCCTCATTCTTCTCCCGCCAGAACCTATACTCTGTCTTGGTGACCCTGCCTCTGACAGATGAACTTTGGTTTTACTTCCTAGTCATTTCCAAAATGTCCCTCCCCATTCCTTTAGAACGTCTTGGGAGAAAGGACTATCTTGATTTCTCTTATTGTTATCTGCTGGTGTTTAGCCGAGATTGTGACTTATAATAAGTGCTTTGTGGATGCAGTTTCATTCATACCTGTAATACAAACACACACAGTTTTGGATTAGGTATTATTTGTATTTATATTATGATGGTTTATTAAAAAGTTCATAAACTTTAGTAACATTTTTCATTCATATATGTATATACACACACATTCATGTCTATCTGTGATTATATAGATAAGAAGGGGAGGGAACAGAATTTTTACTTCCATCTTTGTCAAGGAGAAACTTAAGAAATAATAGCACATTTTCCTCCAAAAGAAGTGCCTCTTGAAATAGGCTGTAATGCATAGAGTGCCCGGCTGCTTGGAACGGGAGCTATTATTTCGTGTGAGAGAGGGGTGGGGGTGAACTATGGAGACTATGACCACATACATATAACCAGTTTGGACTGACATCCCTGCGTGGAATTTCGCCTTGGGCCTTGTGGTACAGTGGGAGTGCCCTTTTAGCTTCCCACCATAAATCTTTCCCTGCTCCCCACGTGTCCCGTCCTGTAGAGCCGACCAGTGCCGGCAGAGTGGACAGCGGCTTTCCTGTAGCTGCAGAGGCCCCGGACTGAGTGTTCCATGCTTGGTCAGCGTCAGTGTTCCTTGCCCTTCCGCTGGGGTTTGATGGCGGGGAGAATGCATCCTCTCTGCAGGCCCCTGCTGAGTGTGAGGCTCAGGCCCAGGGGGGTTGGCTCCGGGGGGCTCCCCGCACTGAGGGAGAAGGCTGTCCCGAAGAGGGTTTGCTGGCTAGGAGAAAAGTCCCTAATGAGGGCCCCGGGGCTTAGTGGAGAGCCCGAGGAGGAGCCCTCTGCATTCAGCTTAGAAACGAGTCTCGTCTGGGTGCCCGGTGCCCTGAGCGTCTCGTCACCCTTAATCTGGAGCGTGGTTAGGTGGGACTGTGGGCAGACGGCTGGACCGTTCTGGGGAGCTTGAGAGCAGCGCGTGTGTCGGGACCAAGTGTGGGAAATAAGAACTCACTGCCAGCGGGGTGTGTGCCTGCTGCAGGAGGAAATAAAAAGGAGAGGGAGAAAACCACCCAGATCGTTCCGAACATTCGTTACCATTCTGGAAATGTCATACCAGGCCGTCTCCTAGTGACATGTCACATCCTGATAAAAAACTCTGTTTGGCAGCCCATGTTTTTTAAGCTGGGTGCCTCCTGCCAGAGTCTATTTGGATTGAGTGGCTGGCATTCTGCGAGCCTCGTCTAATAGGATTGAAAGAAAAGAAATGTTACTTTTCATCACGCAAGACAACAAAGAGAAGCAGGGAAACGAAAATATTATTTCGTTTGAACAAATTACAGGGAGACCCTCTGGGGCACTTTCTGGGAGTTAGATGAGGAAGAGCACTTAAATATCGTTCCATCAAACTAAATTTTTAACTACAATTTTTTACAGATAAAATGTGTTGGGAGGATTCAAAGAGGATTAGAGCTCACCTAAGAAAGAGTATTCAAATTTTACCAGCTAATGGAGGCCCTGCAAAAAACGGTTAATGTCTATATCTTCCCTCCAAGGGACCTCGATTTCAGTATTCTTATAAAAACACATTGAGCTGATTTCATTGCGGGGTCTCTGCAGACTTCATTCTTGTAATTTCAGTAAGTGTTATAAATGTTATTTTAAGTATTATAATGGTAATCCCTACTGGCAATGAGGTTCTGGAGCTCAGCTTCCATTACTAAGGTAATGTTTACCTCGGATAGCATATAATTGTTTGCTTTTTCACAGTAAACTCTCTGCTCCCAACTGCTTAATCAGCCATGGAAAAGAGAGAAGACTTTGGTAATGTTTAATGTTCTTGTGATTACATTGGAGTAATGAGTTAGCCCACACCAGTGGGTCTGGAGAACACTTGGATTGTGTGTGTGTGTGTGTGTGTGTGTGTGTGTGTGTGTGTGTGTGTGTGTTTGTCCACAATTCTTGAGGCAGCATATACTGAGCAGTGGTCTTAGCCGTTGTATGAAACATTTATTAATAAAAATATCACGGCTATGGCATAAATATTCTCGGCTTCTGAACTCTCTGGGCATTTCTCTCATACACGGAGTTAGGCTTTAACCAGCGCTTCCTCCCTTTTTGCTTTGGCTCAAGTGAAGACATGTATTCTAGTCACAGCCCGTATTTTCCTGGACTTCCAATATCAAGAGATTGAGCAGCAGACTCACCATATGAGCTTTCTACCGCATCATCTCGTCTTAAGCAATATTTTATTATGCTTTATGAAAGTGAAACTTTTCTTCCCTCAAATGTTAAAGCTCAGGGGCTTTCCCTGGGTATTGAATAAAATTTGCCTCTGTGCCGTCTTAAATGCCTAAATCCAAATGTGCTCAGAAATTAAGTTGGCGTAGGGAAAGTTGATATTCACCGCAGGCTGGTGAAGCTTATGCTTTCCGTAGTTTTCAGGTCCCAGGATACCCTTTTGTCTCTGTCTGGCTTTTACTGGGAAGTTCTACCTCGAGCTGACTAGCCAGCCAAATTACCTGAGATGGGGCAGTAGTTACTCCTTTGTAGTACTTACTCCGCTCACTGAACTCCTGTGCAATCCAAGATACAGATGCATGTTGCATCATAGAATCCTATTACATAGAGAGGGACAGCCAGGTAGTGTAGGAGCTAGTGGGCTGGCCTGGAGTTACAAAGACTCAATTTTGTGAATTCAGATTTGACCTTGTTACAAATTGGATGATCCTGTGTTTGCCTTAGTTTCCTGATCTGTAAAATGACCTGGAGAAGGTAATGGCAGACTCTAGGTTATCTTAAAGGTCCCTTCTAGTTTTGAATTCCATGGAATAACCTTCCCGGGGAAGGCTTGGATGATCTCCATTGTTTTTTTAAATTTAGAGTTTGAATGATCTTTAGACATTATGTAGTCCAGCTTACTTATTTTATACATGAGAAACTGAGATTCCCACTAGATTAAATAACTTACTGAGACTACCTAGATTGTAAATGACACACGTAAGAGTTGAACCAACGTTCTCTGACTAGAAATTTAGTGCTTTTTCTACTGTAGGAAGTGGCTCCCTTCCCAGAAAGGACCTGACATATACTGGATAGATTTGTCTTTTATAGATGGCTAGATTGTTTTCCATTCTTTCCCAGCATTCTCCAACACCAAGGTTGGAAAAAATTTCTTCTATTTATGGACTTTTTTTGAGAAGGTTGGTAGGAAAAGGAAAATGAGTGCTTGAAGATGGAGCAATTTTTTTTAATTGGATTTTTAAAATATGAGTTCTTTAAACCATCCATTCCTTAATTTCTGGGAAATGGAATAGAGAGAGAGTATGGTAGAGTAAACTGAATTCTAAATTTGGAATTAGATTTTGCCTCTCTGACCCTCAGTTTCTTCTTCTCTGAGATGATTCTTATTATTCTCTGTTCCTAAGGCTTGTGATCTTATGGAAACTGATCATTATATTCTGATTTTCTCACATTTTGTTCTAGGAAAGTTACTGAATTTTGGGGGGCCCTAGTTTCCTAATATGTAGAATGAGAGGAGGGAAGGGGTTTGAGATTTCATGATCTATTAAGTCCCCTTTGGTTCTGATCCTAAAATGTCTAATATTTCTGGACTCTACCCTAACCATTCCCTCCCCCACTTCATTGCTGGCCCCCTGCCTTCAGCCACTGCTCCAGAGCCTCCCTGAGGTCTCTGGTATAATTGAGCTCGAGCCTTTAGTTAAAGACCATCTCCAGGAGGTAGTTGCTTTTCCCTAGTCCTTGGGGTGGACGCTTGACAGGTTTTCCTGATGGTGACTGGGGAATGAAGGGAGAAGAAAATTGAGTGACTGATAATTAAAGATGTTGATGCTCCTCCATTTCTAGGGTGCACCTGGTAAAATGGAGCCTGGTCCTTCCTTTGTAGTAGCTTGGGCAATGGACATTTATCTAAGATGCCCTCGGAAAGATGTCAGTCTTCAGATATTGCCTGGATTTGGGGGCTGACAGCAGGGAGAGAGAATTAATTGCTTGGACTGACTAGTTCCCCAGCTCCAGCCCTGAGTTGAATTGACATCTAAGAAAGCATCTAATATTCTTTCCTTTTTCCCTTGGAGAGGTTGAATTTAGCCAGATGGAGTTCTCCCTCTCCTTGCCTGCTGGTTAACCTTTGGGGGGAAACAAGCTTGGCAAAAATTAGGGCTGGCAAGGAAGCTCATAGGTATGGGGAAGCAGGGGGTAAGAAAGAAAGAGGAGGAAAGAAAGAATACATTTTAGTTTCTTTCTTTCTTTTTTTCCTTTTTAAAGATTAATATTTTAGCACCAGACTAGTTTGTTCTACTCTGAAGCCTGCTGCATTTCTGGCAAGACTGAAGAATGACCTGAAAAAATCAGCATCTCAGGGAACTAAAGGGCAGCAGGTTTCCTTTCCTGAGAGTGGTCTCTGTCAGGGGTCATTTTCAGGAGGCATCATGCAAGGCTGCCAAAGTGGGGGTGGGGAGCATCTGTTGCTCTCTTCTCCTTGCTGTATCCCTCCCCAAGGAGCTTCTTCAGCAGGGGTCCCTTCGGCACCTCCTCTCCCTCTGTACCTCACAGGGTCCTGGAGTGTTAAGTGAGCCACCAATGGGAAGGCAGAAAAAAAGAGAAGAAAAGGGGGGAGACAGAGAAGAGAGAGAATGGGAAGGAAGAGGAGGGGGCCAGAATGGAAATAAAGAAACAAACTCTATTTTCTGTTCGTATGTGGAGTGAGGATACTGGGGCCCAGAAGCACACAGAGTGAAGCAATTTCAGTCAAAGCTGAGTGCCTGTTTTCCCCTGGAGCACAGACAGCAAAAACCTGAAAACCTAGGTTCTTTTCCCCTTAATATTATGTTTTTGAAAGTGCCATTGTGAAAAAGTGAAGACAATGAATAGACTCAGAATTTTAAAAAAGAAAAAAAAAAAACAACTAAAGCCCCAGATACAGAACTCAAGTTTTGTTCATAATTGGAAATGGGAGGACACGGTGAGCATCTTTGCCCACTTCAGCCCTTCTGATGAATATCCCTGTCAGGAAGGCCAAGGGACAATGATATTTTCCCCAGTGAAATAGCTGAATCTTGAAATGGGTCACATGCAGACAGCTCCCTGGCTTATGGGGATTAGAACCAGCACTTTAGGGGCAGGTTTCAGGTGTGGTAGACATTCAGACTCTGATGACTTCAGTAGTTATGAATTATTCAGCGGCAGAGATGCTTTGGGAAGATAATTCCCACTTGGATGGGACAAAGGACAAAGGTAAATGGTGATTTCGGATTCCTCTAGCCCCAGAACAAAGCAGACAGTGCATGGAGATGATGGCTGCTGAGGCAGGAGGTCCTTTACCAAGGAGGGTTCAGTACTGTCCAGCGCCTGCAGTAATTTGCTTTTTAGTGTGACTTGCTGCACGATGCTTGCCCCTCTTGCCCCTCTTGCTCTTCCCAAAGTATTGGAGAATTCCAGGCCCTCCTTCTATCGATCTGAGCCCAGGGCCCTGAACATCTGGAGCCAACCTTGATGCTGTCTTGGTTGCCATGGTTCAGAGCAGGCTCCCATCTGAAGTAGAAGCTGGATGGAGAGAACCAGGTAAATATAAATGAGCCAACTCTTCCTGGGGCATCTCCCTTGACTACGCAAGAAAGTTCATCATGAAGAAATCCAGCTAGAGGAGCTTTCTGTCTGCTTCTGTCTACTGACAAGCAACAAATGAAACAGAAGTAAGGGGGCTTTCTCAGAGATGGAGGCCGGGCAGGAGAGCCAGAGAGAGCCCCGGGATAATGAGCTCGGTGCCCGTGGGCAAGGCAGCTTTTGCTTGTTCTTCCCTGTTCAAAGAACAGGAGAAGTCTTACCTGGGCCTGCTTCTAAAGGAGCTGCTATGTCAGGTGCCCCGGGCTCCGGCAGTGTGGGCTTCTGTTACCGGGCCCAGACTAGGGAGTGCTCCCTCGCCCCCCGGCTGGGGCTTTGGGGCCAGCCACTAAGACTGTGCTCCCCAGACTCCCGAATGGTGACTCGGCACAGGGACTGCAGGGTGGAAGGGTTTGGACCTGGGCTCACTAATGCACGCTCTGTCCCCAGGCAGCCATCACAGGTTGTGGGCTCAGGAGAATGATCAATTAAAATTTCAACATTATAAAGGGCATCTCTGCAGGGCGCCATTGTCCTAGACACTCACTACTGTTCTCCCTCTGCCCCACGTTCTAAGAGTGGAACCTGGCTCTCGCCATCACTTTCCTTGCCCTGCCTTTTCCCTTCTGTTCCATCCAGACTGTGGCAGCTAGGTGGCGCCATAGCGCATGGAGCACCCAACCTAGGCTTACCTCCGACACCTGCTGACAGTGTGATCCTGGGCAAGTCAAGACACCTTTGTTTGCCTCATTTTCCTCATCTGTAAAATGGGAATAATGAAAGCACTTCCCATGAAATTGAAATGAGATAATAATTGTAAAGCACTTAATATAGTAGTGCTAGAGACACACTTAATCCCTTTTTCTACTGGTAAGTGCCTTTCTAAATCCTACTTTTTCTTCCACAAAGCCTTCCCTGATGACCTAGCCCACACTGACCCCTTTATATGATTATAACCAGGACACTCCTCTAGCCTAAAATAAAGTCTTTGGTTTGGCCTTTCGGTCTGTTCACAACCCGGCCCCAACCTATCTTTCCAGCCTCACTGGACATTTCTCCTCCTCCTACACACTCTGTGACCCAGACAAACAGGCTTCTTTGTTTCTGGTACCTGTCACACTATCTCAAATACATTGTCTCACAATTGGAATTCAGTCCCTCCTCATGAAATCTTCTCTTCAAGAAGAAGCTGAGCTGGTGTCCTCTACAACATCATCCTTTTAACTACTTTGTAGTAATTGATAGTTATTCTCTTTATGTAATTATTTTGTGTATACATGCTTGACATGGTACCTTGCACTTGAATTGATTGAAGAAACTATGAGCCACCAAAGTAAATGTTTAAATTTAATATTCCTCAGTCTTTCACCTTCCACTTTTCTCATTCGACATTTTAAGAGAAGGCCCTGTGTGACATCTTACTTATTCCTTCCCTCTAGCCTTTGATAACTTTGTTAATCCTGCTTGGAGAGCTCTCTAACCTATTTCAGCTATTTAAATAAGGCCTACCTTCAACCCCCTGCCAGAGGTCACTTGTCATTGAACCTTTAGGAATTTTAGTATATGGTGTTATATATTTTTTGTGTCTCATCTTTGTCATTGATCTGAAGCTTTGCAAACTTTTAAGAATAGGCACCAATATGTTTCTTTTAGCCTTGAGGTATCTAGCACAAGATTGGGGACACATAGTAGGCTTTTGATAGACAATTATTGAAATGAATGGAATTGCAGGAGTAGCTGACTTGGTCCTTATAATTTGTTGCATAGTATCAAGTAAAGGAATTGATCATCAAAAGAAGTAGACTGGGGCATGGAATTTGCCTAAAAAAGATAAATTGAACTGGGAGATGATATGGCCTTATAAAAGAGACTTTTTTTCCCATGAGGGCTGCTTTCTTGGGGCAGCTGGGAAAACCAACAGAGTCCTGGACAAAAGACTTGGAGATTAGCCAAGTGATTTTCTAGGCCATTCTGCCTCTGTTGGAGCTAAGATGGGAAAGGCAAGACTCTTCCTCTGTCCCTCCTACCCACTCACCCATTCCAGCCCTCTCTGGGGTCCCCTTATTATTTTGATTTTATGACTCATTATAGAAATAGTACTTCTAGACATGGACTGGGAAACCTTGCTTTGAATCCTGGTTTTGCTTCTTAAGTAGGTGTTATTTTTTCTCAGAAACAACTCAGACACTTTGTAGTGAACTCCCTATTCTCTCCTCTTCCACGTCTCCCATCACTCAGGTGGCTTCTCCCACTACCTCCTCCTTCACTTCTGTCTCACATGATGAAATTACTTCTTTATGGCTTCTGTTTGTTCAAGTGATTCCATTCTGTTCCATCTCCAACTGATTCTGTCATCCCCCCTCTTTTACTTATTTCCCTTCCTTCCTTCTCTATTGGGTTTTGCCCTACTACCTACAAATATGTCTATATCTTTCCCAATCTGGAACAAAGAAAACCCTCAATTAGTCCTCCCATCTGTGCTACTGTTCTATATGTCTGCACTTCCACAGTGCCTCCTCTTTCTCTCCTTTGCTTCTCTTCTTACTCCTTTCCAATCTGACTTCTGACCTTATTGTTCCACAGAAGCTGTTCGAGAGCTCCAGAGGGACCAGTGATCTCTTAGTGGACAAACCAATGCCTTTTCTCAGTCCTCCATCACTGATTACTCTCTCCTCCATGATGCTCTTTTCTCTCTAGGTTTCCTCTCTCCTGGTTCTCCTCCTTCTCTGACCCTCCTCTCTCATTTGCTGGATCCTCCACATTTTGTACCCTCTGACCCTCTGGATTCGTCCTGGATGCTCTTCTTTTCTCCCCATGTTACTTCACAAGGTGATCTCATCAGCTCCCATGGATTTAGCTGCAGTCTTTATGCTGATGATTCTTGAATCTACCTTTCCTGCTTTAATCTCCCCACTGACCACCAGTTTTGTATTTCCAATTGCCTTTTAAATATCTCAAACTGGATATTCAGCAGACAGCTTAAACTCAATGTGCCTAAATTGGAGCTCATTATCTTTATGCCTGCTCCTATTTTTCCTGTTACTCTAGAAGGGGATACCACCTTCCCAGTCCCTTAGGCTCATATTCTTGATTCCTCACTGGCTCCACCCAAGGTGCTACCAAGGCCTGTCAATTCCACCTTTGCAGCATCTCCCCAAAGCCCCTTTCTCTCTCTTTTGACCACAGAATCACTCTAGGGCAGGCGCTCCGTCACCTCATACCTGGCCTATTGCAATAGCCCACTGGTGGGTCTGCCTGCCTCTCCCCACTCCAGTCCATTCTCCATTCAGCCATTAAAGGGGTTTTCCTAAAGCACAGGTGGGATTATGTCTAATCTTGTACACCTTCTCCTCAATCCCAGCTCCAGTGATTTTCTCTTGCCTTCAGGAACAAATACAGAATGCTCTGTTTAGGATTCAAAGCCTTTCATAACCTACCCGTCTCTGCTTTCCCAGGCTTCTTACCCCTGGGCACATACTTTTACTCCTCAGCACCAGTAACTGGTCTCCTGGCTGTTCCATGAACAACACACCCAGCTTTCTGCTTTGGACATTCCACCTTTGCTATCTGTTAATGGTTCTACCCCTCCCCTCTGACTACTGACTTTAAGTCCCAACAAAAATCCTGTCTTTTCCTGGAAACTTTGCCTTTTAGTTGTCTCTTATTTATCTTGTATATCTTTATTTGCATGATGTCACCTCCATTAAATTGTAAGTTCCTTCACTTCAGGAACTGTCTCTTTTTGCTTCCTTTTTAATTCCCTAGCACTGTGCCTAGCACATAGGAGCTGTTTATTTTGATTTAAAGTATTGGGTATCTTGTCAGAAGCCTTGGGGGCTAAGAATATATTAAACCTTTAAGTGCTATAGATAGGTGAACCATCTAGTTTCAGAAGGTTTGAGTTCCAATCCCACTTAATAGCTGTGTGAACATGTGTCAATCAGTTCTCTGCACCTCTGTTTCCTCCTCTGTAAAATGAGATCAGGCTTGATGACTGCTTGAGGTCCCTTACATTTTTAGATTTATAATGTAAGGATTTTAGACATGTCACATCACTTTCCCCAAATTCAGTTCCCTCACTTGCCAAATAGGGATAATAATACCTGTATTACCTACCTCATAGAGTTTTTTTGTGGGCCAAGCCAGGGCTTGCTGAACCATAAAGAGCTATAGAAATGTGAGCTGTAGTTATGGGTCCAGATGCCATTTTTCCCACAGGCTTCCTCTCTTCTAAGGGAACTATTTCAGCACAAAAGAAGCTTGAACAGCAAGGGGAGGGCAGTAAGAATGGGGCTGCAAAGAGAAGATGGGAGAAATACTGTAATTCAAGATTTGAGTTTAACATGGGACTTGTTTAGTGAAAGCTTAACTCAGTAGCTAAATGCCAGCTTGGGCTCCCTGTAGATTTATTGTGTAAAATCACAGGGCCTGGAAATGGGAAGGAAGAACTAAACTTAATGCTTGTGATATAAAATTTTTCAAATATTAAAAAAAATGTGTTAAAAGCAAGTAAAGCCCCTGGTGATCGCAAATGAATTGCCTAAGTACTCTTAGCACATCCACTTTCCTGGGAGTTATGATTGGGTATGTATGAATTAGTTACTTTTCTTTTAATAATGAGGGAGGAATGATACTGCTGTAATGACTTCCTGGCCTTCCCGCCTCCCCAAGGTCCAGTGCGTGGGAGTTCTGACCACCCCGCTCCTCACATATATAATAAAGACACTTAGGGAATGAAAAGCTATTTGCACTAATTTAAGGTGGGAGCGATGTCTCCATCAGCAACTGGCAAGCTTTAGGGCAGCCCAGTCGCTTAAATGCCTCCGATTAGCAAGTTTAGTGAGCAAAGGTGCTAAAAAGCATCCTTCCAACCTCCTCCGCTGGCATGTTTTGAAGGGAGTTCAGTTATGAGACTATTAAAATGTTATTTTGATAATTAAGCCCACAGCTGTTCCGAGGGCGGCAGGGGCAGGCCGAGCTGAAGTGCAGGCTGCACGGTGCGGTGGGAGAAAAATCGGGAATTGAGGCGAGTGCATCACAGAGGGATGGGGTGCAGATGTCCCGGGTGCCGGTCTGCCTCCACAAGGGGAGTGGGGTGACTTCCTGCCTATGAGGTGGGACTAGAAGGGTGCCCAGTGGTCTTGCCTACCCCCCAGTCTCTCAGGTTTTCTGAAATGCCGAGCTTTGAAGCCTTTCTTTTCGTCGTGGTGTTGGCTCCAGAAGGCCCCTGCTAAAACATGAATAGGTTACCTAGGGGGAGGAGATGGAGCTGGGGGGGAATAGTCCCTCTTTCATTAATCCATCAATCCCCAGGATAATATGTGGGACAATTAGTTAATTAGATAAGTACCTGCCACCCCAGAAAGCAGAGCACTGAGCCCTTGAGTATAGGGTAAGTATGGATGGAGGCTGACGGAAGGAAGAGAGAAATCACTGAGCGTGATTACTGGGAGGGACACGGAGCAACTCCGGTTGGACGTTGCGGAGAAGCAACAGGAGGGTCACAAAGCTAGTATGAAGCGACCAGTTTTCAAAATATTTTAGGGTTGATATTTCTAGTACAATGGGCATAAAGCTGTGGTTGGAACCACAAATTTCTGAACATTGACCATAGTAAACTCCAGGGCGAGTGGAGGTTAGTGTGGCTTGATTTAGATGCCCTGGGATAGTGTCTGAGGCTGGATGTGAGCTCCTGCTTCCAGGGCTGGCGCTCCGTCCTCTGCACCTTGTCCTGTGTTTCCAGAAGTGGATCTAGCCAGCTTGGAGCAGAGCCCCTGCTTCTGGAATCAGAGAAACGAGGTCCAGCGGCCCCCTGGGACACTGCTTCCTGCACCTTGGAGCCAGTTAAACTCCCTGAGCCATCCATCTTAAATGTCACCTGAGGGCTCTGAATCAGCTGCCTTCGGAGTCTTCTTCCGGATCTCGTTGGTTCATTGAAGGCCCTGCCCATCGTCTGAGGTCTGTGGCTTGGTGGGCCACACCTCTCATTTTATGGATGAGAACACTGAGATCCGTAGCGACTTGTCCAGGCTCTCCCCGTCACAAGCTAGACTTGTGATTGGTCTCCCTTCCCAGGTGGCACATAGTAGGCCCACAGTCGATGCTCTAGGACTATTGTCTAGCACGTGCACTGGTTCAGCAGGGCATCAGTCCTGTTTCTGGCTCATTAAGGGAAGGGAAGCCGCGGCAGAAGACAGCTTGTTCATGATCTTGTGTGTAGATCGATGCTGAGGGGCTGCTGAGTGCTCCCCATCAGCCCCACTCATCACATCTCCCCATACTGAGCAGGGCGACTGTCGGTCCTGAGCACTCCCTGGGAGCCTCGGTCTCTGGTGTCAGCACCAGGAGGCCCTCAGCACAGAGCATGCTGTCAGGCCTCAGTCCCTTGGCTCCCTGCTTGTCCGTGTTTGCCGCATACAGAATCAGGGACCCTGGCTGGAGGAGCTACAGCGTTAGAATGCAAAGTGCAGCGGGGGAAGCAAGTTGGCCTTTTGATGAGAGGGGGAATGGAGGCTGGGTGGGCCGTCTGCCCCCAGTGTCAGAAAAATCATTGCACTTGCATAATCCTTTCAACTTTGCAGTCATCCTCCTCTGCCCTGATCTTGGAAACATCTTCCAGAACATCTGTTTTGCTCCTCAATCAATACATTCCCTAAAGAGGTCCAACTTGTAAAATATTATATAGAACATCAAACATGCTATGTGAATTCAATTAAGTTATTTGGTAGGGGAAGAGTTTGTGGTAATTAAGCATAGTGTTTTATAGCAAATTGAAGTAAATGGTTTCATTTAATAGACATTAATGAACACCCTTCAGCAACCTAAAAAAATAGTCTCCAAACCTTTCACAGTTCACTTCATACCTCACGCAGGAGTCCCCTCTGTGTATCCCTAATAAGATATGGTCATCTTCCTGTTGGTAAAAGCTTTAATAACTTCTTCCTTCCCTCCCTCTTTCCTTCTTCTCCTCCTCCCTTCCTCCCCTCTCCCTCCTTTCTTCCCTCCTTCACCTTCTTTATAAGACCAAAGTATGAAATACGTGACTAAGCCGCAGTTTATCTGAAAAAGATAGGAAAGTTCTTGTGGGCTGCATCTCAATAAGTCAACAGTGTATTATGGTAGCCAAGATAATTAATGGGATCTTAGGCTCCATTAAGAGAGACACAGCATTCAGGAATCACATGATAGTCTTGCTATGGCCAGAATATTTTGTTCAGTTCTGAGAGAAACATTTACAAAAGATAAGCTTCAGTACTCTAGAGGAGGCCCCCAGGAAGGAGAAGATCCTGACACTAATGCCAGTTAGAGGAACTGCGGGTGAATAACAGAACGGAAGGTAGGCGGGGGATGTGGTAGCTGTGTTCAGGTATTTAAAGGGCCAACACCTGGAACAAGGAGCAGTAATTTGAAGCTGCAGAGAGACATTTAGGTTTGACTTAGAGAAGAACTTTCTAACAATGGGAACTGTTCCAAAGTGGGGGACTGCCTCGGTAGATAGTGGTTTCCTCCTCCTTTCAACTTTTCAGATATAGCTTAGATTTTTACTTGTAAGGGATTTTAGGAAAATAACTTTTTTTAGGTTGTACAAGGTTGTCACTGAAGCCTCCCCCTCTGAAAATCTGTGAATTCAGAATGGGGATGAATAAAAAAGCGGGCATAGTTCTCTGAGAATAGTGTTAGGAGTGCTAAATCAAAGGAAAAAGACCATTGTGGGATGGAGCAGTTGGGGATTATTTCCTGGGGTGTGAATACAGAATGTGAGTTGGGCCCACCCATGGACAAAAGGCCTCCAAATTCTGGGGACTCTCTTGGATGCTGTGAGACAGCTGGTGGTACAAGTAATAGAGTGGGGCTAGAGTCAGGAAGATCTGTTAGTCTTGTGATCCTGGGCAAGTCACTTGTTTGCCTCAGTTTCCTCAGCTGTAAAGTGGGGATAATAATAGCACCTACCTCATAGGGTTGTTGTGAGGATCAAATGAAATAAATAATATTGATATTATTTGATCATCAAGATGATCTTGATTTGGAGGACTAAGGAAAGTGATGGCATTTGAGTTAGGCTTTTAAGAGATGGCTAGAATTCAAGAGGTAGGGCAGACATAATAAAGATCTTGAGTGCAGGGCGTAGTTGAACAATGGACATTTGTCAGGTTTGACTAGAGCATAGAATATGTGGATGGGGAACTCTGAAACACCAGAATACAAGGGCCTTGAGTACTTAAAAAACTTGTAGTATATCAAGAGACATTGATGTTTACTGCAGTTTTTGTTAGGGAACAGAGTTGTGGGACATGGCGACTTTGCAGGTTGGGCTTATGGGAGAATAACATCCGAGCTTCCTATTTATTAAGTGTTCTTGTTGTTTTTTAATTAAACATTTTTTTCAATCAAAAACTATTAATTGGGAGATGATTGATGCCAGTTCCAAAGATCTTGTAATGAAGAGAGCTGTCTACACCCAGAAACAGGACTGTGGGAACTGAATGTGGATCATAACATAGCATTCTCACTCTTTTTGTTATTGCTTGCATTTTTTCTTACTCATTTACTTTCTTTTTTGATCTGATTTTTCTTGCGCAACAAGAGAATTGTATAAATATATTTATATATATTGTATTTAACATATATTTTAACATATTTAACATATACTGGATTGCCTGTCATCTAGGGGAGGGGGATGGGGGAAAGGAGAAGAAAATCTGAAATATGAGGTTGTGCAAGAGTCAATGTTGTCAAATTTTTCTGTGCATATTTTTTAATTTATTTTTTTCCAGCATATGTTTTGAAAATAAAAAGCTGTATTTTTAAAAAAAAAAAACTTTTTATTGGGGCAGCTAAGTGACACACTGGATGGAACACTGACCCCCCAGGACAACCTGATCTCAAATGTGGCCTCCGATACTTACTAGCTGTGTGTGACTCTGGACAAGTTACTTAATTCTGATTGTTGACCCCTTCCCCCCCAAAAAAAGCACTTATTTTCTCTCTCTCTTACTACTCCCTACTTTACAGGAAAATAAAATACAAAAAGGGAAAGCCCTCTAACAAATATGCATATTCAAACAAACCCACATTGATCATGTCTAAAATATGTATCTCATTCTAAATCTTTAATCCATGACCTCTCTGTTGGGGGTTGGTGAGCATTGATCATTCATCCCCTGGAACGATCATTGTTCATTTTATCAATCAGAGTTCTGAAACCTTTATTGTTGGTTTTTAAGAAGAAATTTCTTTTTTAATAAGTTGTTGTCTTGGTCCTGCTCACTTCACTGTGGGATACCTTATTCTAAGTTTATGGTGCTTCATTCTGGGCACTCACTAAAGAAAGTGAGACCAAGTCCTTACTTTTGAGAAGCTTATAATTTAATTAGGAAGCCTTGGCCTCTAAGATACACAGTGACTATAGTCAATTTGCAAATTATTCACTTAGTTTTTGAGGACTTTGAGTTGTTTATTTTATCAAATCACATACTTGATGTAACTTCCAATAAAAGTTTTTCTCAGTAGGTTTTTCTCCAGGAGAAATCAATTCTTAAGTTTTTTACTTTTAACTTGCAGGATATATTATTGACATATTATTGAGTATCATAAGATGTCAGAGTTGGAAGAAACTTTAGAAATCCTCTATTTTGGGATTTCTTAGGTTTTGTTTGTTTGGTTTTTTTTTTTTTTTTTTTTTTTTTTTTTGGTATCCTGATCTTCTTTTGGCTGCTGGACCCATTCTCAGAATAATATTTTTAAATGCATTTTCAAAAAAAAATACAAAGGACTTAAAGTCATTAGTATTGAAATTCAGATTTTTTCCCCCCAAGTTTGGAGTTCCTAAGTTAAAAACCCTATGTCCAATCTAACTCCTCTTAACTGACAGTTGGGAAACAGACTCATTGAGTCCAAGGAACTTTTCTAGATTTTCTGGATTCCCTAGAATCAGAACTTCAGCACTCCAAATGACCTCAGAGACCCGTTAGTCTATCCTCGTGATTTCACCATGGAGAAAATTGAAGCCCAGCATGGTTGGGCATTATTTTCAAGGTGGTACAGTAGCTAATGATGGAGTGACTCTTGGAACTTTGACTTCACATCCTTTATTTTTGTCATTCCACTATTGATTTCTCATGTCAGATTTTCCAAGTTCCTTGAAGGGGAGGGCCTGCTTCCCTTTACATTTAGGTATTGGGAGTATATCTTTCAAGATTTCTAAAAGCTGAATTTCCACCATCCTTTCTGGTTACTCTTTTGTTAAAACATTCTGGGATCACATTTGATTTTTCTTCTTTTTTTCTTTTAAGCTATGGTGTTCCCTTAGGTTTAGTTTGTGGCCTGATTTTAGTTGGACAAAATACGAGAGGTTAATATGCCATCATGTTCACTCTTTGGAAGGAATTTTCTCCCTTTGAATTTGCCTGGAGGTATGTTTTGCCTGGCATGCATTGGGGTGCAGGGCAGCATTTTCTGGACAGAACCCCAGAAGCGCACATCCTGCTCGAGTATTGTGAAACTGTGTCATGGGCTATAGGAAAGGCATTACAGTAAAAAGGAATCAAAAGACCTTGATCCTGGCTCCAGCTCTTCGGGTTCAAAGCTCTGTGACTGGGCAAGACATTCCATCTGTGAAATAAAAGGGATTGGACTAGATATTCTCAGAGATCCTCTCTGACTCTAGGATTCTGATTGCCTTCCCCAGCTCAAATTTCTTTTTCTCTGACTCTAGGATTCTGATTGCCTTCCCGAGGTCAAATTTCTTTTTCTCCTTTTTAAAATGAGAATAAGAAAACAAGTTGGGAAATTCAAGAGAAATGGGTTCAAATCCTGATTCTGCTCCTTGTCTGTGGTCTTTGTGACTTTGGATGAGCCATCTTTTTTCATTGAATAATGATAGATCATCCCTTAACCCTTGTGAATTTAATTCAATTTGAAGTATCTACATACCCATATTTTCCACTATCACTTTTGGTCTCATCAGTGTGGGCCAACTAACCTCTTTGATCTCTTGTGAAAGTTACTGTGGCAGAGTGTGATTGAGTGTCTGTAGACTTGGACTCCAGTCCCCTCTCTGCTGTAATCCTGCTACGAGATCTTAGTTGAATTGCTTTTTTGGAGGGTGCGGGGAATCTCAGTTTTCTCATCTGTAAAGTGGAGCTCCTGATACTTGACCTTCGTCACAGGATGTTTTTGAGGAATGTTGTGTAATTGATTTGAAAAGAGCAAAGAATCCTTTTGTCTTGTGGCCTCTGCCACTTTTTCATGGGTTCTAGAGGAGGTTCTCCAAATCAGGTCCATTCAGGGGGTTCTGAACAGAGTAGTAGTAGTACCAATGTTCACACCCTAGTTTCTGCTGGGAGAACATATAGATCTGAAAGAATTGCTCCTTGGATCATTGATGGCAAATCAATGCCATCATATGGGGGGTGGGGAGCCCCACCCCCATAGCACCTCTCTGTCCGTTCGGGAAGCTTCCTCCCCACTCCCTCCCCTTTCCCAGTTTTCAGAACTGTGATGACAGCAGTGGCAGAGGCAGCAGCCCAGTAACTCTGTCATGGAGCTATTAGCCTCTCTGCTCAGTAGCTGCACATCAGCACAGTAATCATTTTCAGATTTACAAGCATTAAATATTTTAATTTAATGCCTTGGCTCTCTTGTAATTCATGCACTTAATTATATGATAATTACTCAAATGAAAAAGATACAGCTGCCGTATCAATTCTTAGAGAAATCTAAGGGTATGGAGTTGGCCTTTGCTTCTGGGTGGGGCACTTCCCTTACACCCCCACCCCACCCCCAAACATCATTTCCCTGCTTTGGCTCCATCTCCCATCATAGTGATCACTGTGGGGCCTGGAATTCTGATGGAGCACATTTGAGACTCGTTGGGGGCAAAAAAGCCTCAGCCCTGGCTAGCTTTATACCTTATACCCCCATGTAGTTGTTGGGTAACATGCTGGTGTTTGAGAAGGGTAGTTCATTTCCCTTCTTTGGTCTCTTTCCTGAGTGTGGATACTTGGATGCTGGCTCTTGCAAGGAGTGCTCTGTGGCTGGAGGGCACAAGCCAGAGAGACACTGTCTCCACAGTGGATGATGGATGCATGGAGGGGAGTGGAGCCCACATCTCCTCAGAGAAGGCTAACCTCTGTGCTAAAAATGGAATGAGCTCTGGGCCTCTTAGCCCAGACCAAGAGGATCTGCAGGAAACATTACCGCTCAATGTAAAGTTTTTTCTGGTGGAAGTGGTGTTTTCTAGGCTTTTTTTTTTTTTTTTTCCGTTTGCTATTGACATCTGAGATTGTGGTTAATGCCTTAAGGCATGAACTATTCCATAAGAAATATAACTATTAATATTTGGCAAGAATTTCTTATCCTTCTCCCACATCTCCCCTCCTATTTCCCGAGTCCCTTCGGATCTGATGGTGCTGAATTGAAATACCATAGGCATTTTTTTCCTGTTGATAGCAGCAGTGGATGTTGCCGGCAGGTGATGTTTCCTTTGCTTGTGAATTCTCTGACCTGCGTGGGTGCTTGGGTTTGGGATTCATGTTTGGATTGTCTTTCTTGAGAAGAGACATTTTGTCACTGTATTTTTTTGTTTTTGTTTTTGTTTTGTTTTTTGTCACTGTTAACATAAATTAATGGAGAGGGAGGAGTGGAGTTGGTTGGACATGTTCTGAAATATTCCTTATTGGAATGACCAAAGGAAGATATGCAATCAGTTAACTAACCACTATTTATTAAGTACTTTCTCATCCTTCCTCATTTATACCTCTAGACTTATTGGTTTCCTTCAAATCTTAACTAAAACCCACTTTATACAAGAAACCTTTCCCAATTGCCCATACTGCCAGTGTCTTCCCTCTGTTAATTGTATCCGATTTATTCTGTATATATCTTGTTCATAGATAGTTGTTTTTGTGTTGTTTCCCCCATCAGCTTGGAAACTCCCCGAGAGCAGGAGCTGTCTTTTTTTGTATCCCTAGCACTTAGTATTTAGTCTGGCATGTAGAAGAAAGATATTTAACAAATGCTTCTGGGTTCTGGTTATAAAAGGACAAAAAATGACACAGACCTTTTCCTTAAGATGCTTACAGTCTATTGGGGGAAGCAACAAGTAGACATAGACACTTGAAAAAAAAATATGTGCAAAGTAATTTTGTGGTAGAAACCTTGGGACAGGAAAGTCTTCATAGAGGAGAAGTCACTTTTAACTAGTCCTTAATGGAACATAGGCTTCTCAACAGGAGTGGTAAGAAGACAGAGCATTTCAGATATGGAAGATGGATTGCTTATGCAAAGGCATGTAGATAGAAGGTAGACCTGGGAGTTATGTGGTATAAGGCATTGAGGGCCAGCCCTAGAACTATGGAAAACATGGATTCAAGTCCTGCTTGCTGTGTGTCTGTGGAAAAATTATTGCCATGTTTTTGTCTTTATTTGCCCATTTCCTAACACAGTGCCTGACACATAGTAAGTGCTTAATATAAGGTTGTTGATAGAATCAAATGAGCCTCACAGGGCCCTAGGCAACTAACTCCTTAAGGCTCTGGAGGTCCCATTTGCACAAGTGAAAGGAGTTTCCATACTAGAAGTTTCCCCACATAATGAATTCTCATGTCTAGACTCCCCCTCTCTCAAGATAATTTAAGAAGTCAGGTAAGGGAGGCAGGACTTTAAAGCCATGGATTGATTCTCTCCTTTTCTCCCTTTCCCCTCTGTGGGTCTCCCCTACCCCATCATTGTTGCCCGATTTGGGGCGGGCAGGCTTAAGAAGGGTCTGGGAGCTGGTAACAGCCTGCCAGGATGGGCCCTCCCAAACTTGCTCTTATGGCCTCTAAGCCAAATCTTTCTTCTCTGAAGACTCTTCAGTGACTCCAGCGCAGGAGGGGAGTCGGGCTGGAGGGGGGAGGGGGGCAGGGAGCTGCAATGCTGAATTTCTGCCTCAATGCAAGTTGCACCAAAAAGGGTTACAAAATGTTCGCCCCGTATGCAGACAATTTTCAGCTAGCTTACAGCAGCTGCGGCGTCGTGCTGATAGATTAAAAGCAGCTCCCAGCCCCAGAATGAAGTGTATTAGAACTCCCGCTGAGTGGAGCTGGGGAGAGGCCCACACAGCTGTCATCTAGGCCAAGTTTCCAACCGAAAACTGAAGAAAAGGATGGAACTCTGAGAAAAGTTATATTTCTAAATGAGGTGGCCAATTATTAATCAGGTGCCTCGCCCTCCCTCTCCCCATCTCCCCAAGCAGCTGGAACAGGAAATGCCTGCGTTGGGGAACCTCAGGGGCAGATACCTGCATGCAGGCCAAGACCAGCAGGTTTGGAGCCATAGCCCCCTTGGCTGGTCAGAGAATAGCAGCCATTCATCCTCCCCAGGCCCCATTGTCCCAAGGCCCAGGATCTTCCCAGGCCCCATTGTCCCAAGGCCCAGGTCCTGCCCAGGTGCTATTGTCCCAAGGCCCAGGATCTCCCCAGGCCCCATTGTCCCAAGGCCCAGGATCTCCCCAGGCCCCATTGTCCCAAGGCCCAGGATCTCCCCAGGCCCCATTGTCCCAAGGCCCAGGATCTCCCCAGGCCCCATTGTCCCAAGGCCCAGGATCTTCCCAGGCCCCATTGTCCCAAGGCCCAGGTCCTCCCCAGGTGCTATTGTCCCAAGGCCCAGGATCTCCCCAGGCCCCATTGTCCCAAGGCCCAGGATCTCCCCAGGCCCCATTGTCCCAAGGCTTAGGTTCTTCTCGGTTGCTATTGTCCCAAAGACCCAGGATCTCCCCAGGCCCCATTGTCCCAAGGCCCAGGATCTCCCCAGGCCCCATCGTCCCAAGGCCCAGGATCTCCCCAGGCCCCATTGTCCCAAGGCCCAGGATCTCCCCAGGCCCCATTGTCCCAAGGCTTAGGTTCTTCTCGGTTGCTATTGTCCCAAAGACCCAGGATCTCCCCAGGCCCTATTGTCCCAAGGCCCAGGTCCTCCCCAGGTGCTATTGTCCCAAGGCCTAGGATCTCCCCAGGCCCCATTGTCCCAAGGCTTAGGTTCTTCTCGGTTGCTATTGTCCCAAAGACCCAGGATCTCCCCAGGCCCTATTGTCCCAAGGCCCAGGTCCTCCTCAGATGCTATTGTCCCAAGGCCCAGGTCCTCCTCAGATGCTATTGTCCCAAGGCCCAGGATCTCCCCAGGCCCTATTGTCCCAAGGCCCAGGTCCTCCTCAGATGCTATTGTCCCAAGGCCCAGGATCTCCCCAGGCCCTATTGTCCTAAGGCCCAGGTCCTCCTCAGGCCCTATTGCTCCAAGGCCACAGGTCTTCCTGAGGCGCTATTGTCCCAAGGCCACAGGTCCTCCTCAGGCGCCATTGCCCCAAGGCCCAGGACCTCATCAGGCCTTATTGCCCCAAGATCCCCCCTCTCCCCCCAACCTCATCTGGAGCTGTTGCCCCAAGGCCATCGTGGCTCCCATTACTGATCTTGGCAGCTGTCTTTACTTGCCAGGTGTTGTGATCTTATTCTGGATGTCAGTGGAAGGGAGTAAGACCTAAATGGGAGGCCAAAGCTGACTGTTAGAATAGCACAGACAGCTGGGTGTTTCCACCCTGGCAGTGGGAAGCTCATTAACTTCTAAACACCCCCTGAACACTTATTTCTGCGTAGGCCCCAAAGACTTGCTGCCCCAAATTCCAATAATGTGACAGCTTTTTTGGGGGGGTGGAAATGGGGGTGAGGATGAGGGTATAATTTCTTGTTTTTTTCTGTGCCCTGAAACAGCTGAAGTGGTATCTTTACTCGTGACTGGGACCTTAGCTTTGCCATGGACTCAAACACAAAGGCTAGACAAGGATTCCTTGTCTCCCTTTATTCATGTGTGAATCAAGACTTCAGAGTTACATAGGCAGAGTGTATAGAAGCTTGAGAGACTTCAATTTGTCATGAACATCCCTGTTGTGAAATAAAAAATAGATGGCAGTGTCTCTGCCATTCAGGGATGGGGATGAGCATGAGGAGATATCATAGAATCATACATTCACTTCCATTAACTTCACTGTCTCATTGTGGATCTTGGTGACTTTGGGTTCTCAAATCCATGTCAGTAGAGAACGGATTTTGACAATTCCCTCTAAACTGGACAGACTTCAAGAATGGGCCCAGTGATAGCCTGTTTGCCATTGAGCATATGCCATTTGAAGACTAGCTCATGAAGGCTGTCGACCAACTGAAGAAGTTTCTTCAGCTATTGGAGCTAATGAAGGTAATTTTCTGAAGCGTAGAATGAGTTGTGATCTGGGTGGCTAAAGAGACTTCTTGAATTATAGCATTGGAGAAATTGAGTAGTAAGTTATCTTCGAAAGCAAATAATATAATTGTTTTCCAGAGATCTGTCATTCAAGAGTGATGACCACAACAATAACCAAAATTCAAAGTGCAATGACTGAACAGAAGGAAAAAAAATCATGTGAGAACTAGATGAAATGTCTGTCTCTGTCTCTGTCTCTGTCTCTGTCTCTTTTTCTCTCTCTCATATATATATAATATATATGTGTGTGATGTGTGTGTGTATATCTATCTATCATCTCTATTCTTTCTGCTACTTGAGTGGCCCCAAAGATGGTTTCAGTAAGCTTACAAAAGATAAACTTATGTCTCTTGCATCATTCAATTGTAAAAAGTACATATTGTTAGAATAATCTATATAATAGTCGGCAGAACAGTAAATATAAAAGAATAGTAGCAAGATAGCCAGTTGTCCCAGGACTGTTTCTATTGGAACAATATCAGATAATATGAAGAGCGAGAAGATAAAAATTGGCATTTGTATAGTGCTTGAAATTTTATAAAGTGCTTCTCTTCTGCCCTGCCATAAGTCCTATATCCCATCCAATCATTCTTGCCCACTCCTTTCCAGTTTGGGAGCCATGCCCAAATCAATACTACCATTGTTCCTTGAAAGTGTTATTAATCTATTCCCTTATGCTTCTGTTTACCATCCCTGAAAAGTTCTAAAACACTGTGCCCCGCCTTGGCCACGAATACCCCATTTGTGTTGATTTCCCCAATTAGAATATAAGGTCTTTGAAGGCCTTAACTGTTTCCAATTTTCCATTTGTATTTTCAGTCCTTAACCTTGTGATTAGCTCAAGTAAATGATTAACAAATGCTTTTTCATCCATCCATTTATTCTTCCATCTCATTTGTTCTTCATAAATGGCTATGTCACACAATTTTTAAGGGCTAAAAACAGGATTCAAACTCAGCTCTTCTGCATTCCAGATTTAATGTTATTATTGTCTCACCACATATTTGAAAAACTAGGAAAATAATTTGAAAACAGTGATTTTAGATGAAACAATATTTATTTAATTTCCTGCTTGAATCGCCAGGCGAGACTTTATTGGTTTAAAAAAAAAGAAACAATTATGATGATGATTATTCATTGTATTGTAGGTACATAGAAATCAATGGTGTTTGTGTGCTTCACATTGAGATAATGTATCATGTTTATGTACATATGTAACGTAAGCACACACAAAGGATCCGAGGACAAAATATACTTATCAAACTTTGACTCGAGGCAACTTTTACAGAATGTCTCCTGTGTTTTCAAAGCAATGTTAGACTCATTCCTAAGTAAGCAGAGGGAGAGTCACATTCCTCCTTTAGTTTAATGATTTGGGAATCTTGACTTAACTTTTCCCCCTTGATTGGTTGGCTTTGTTCAATCATTTAACATGTATTTATTAAATACCTACTATGTACAAAGGCATTGTGTTAAGTAAACTGGAGATACAGTGACAAAAATGACATAGTTGTTGTCCTAAAGGAACATATTCTATTGGTTTTTAAATTTTGATCAATTTTAACTATGTTGACAAAGATGACAAAAGATGGAAATAGTCAAAGTTGGTGTGAATGAAAAGAAAAGCATTTGTTGAAGCTGTGAATATTCAGCCATTTTGAAAAGTTAAAGTTGAAAAGTTGGAAGTATGTTTTTAAAAATGACTAAGATATAATATAACTGTTGAATTAGAAATTCCACTGTTAGGCACGTATCCCAAAGAAGTCAAAGATAGAAAAGTGCCATATTTGCCAAAATATTCATAAGAGCAGTTTTTGTGGTCGTAACAAACTAGAAACAAAGGAGATATACATGGATTGGCGAACAGCTAAACAAATTGTGACACGTTAACATTAGAATATTATTATACTCTAAGGAAAGATTATTATGAAGAATTCAGAAAAGTGTAAGAAGGCTTAGATGAACAAATACAGAATGAAGTAAGTTCTGAAAATCAGGAAAACAACATGCATAATGGCTACAACAATATAGGTGAAAATAACGGCAACAAGTGAAATTTATGTAATTATAATAACTAAGCCTGATCCTTCCCCTCCAAAAAGATGAAAAAAATTAATTTTCTTTTTCTGAAGAAGTAGAAGACTATGGGTAGGAAATAATTCACATATTGTTGGTTATGCTTTAATGTTTTGATTAGTTTTACAAAATGATTTTTTCCTCTTTTTTCCCATTTATTATGAGGCATGGCTTGCTATGGGAAAGGATAGGTATGTATCCATAAATGAAGGTGATATAAAAACAAAAGTTATAAATAAAAATGAAAAATTCAAAAACAAAAATAAAAGCCTCAATCAACTTTTAGCTAATTCTGCTTACAAAGCTTGAATGATCAGTGTGGTTTGTTTCCCTGACAGAACCCTTTGATAGAGTGAAGCAGGACAGATGAGTATCTCCCTTCCAGGGATAAATAAAATTGTGCCTGAGAGAAGAGAAGTTTGAATAATTCCTTTACTTCTTCTTTAGACTAGAAGAAGCTCAACATTTGAGCACATTTGAGGTCAACTAGCTCTTCTCTGAAATTGCTTTTTCTTGGCTTCCAGCTAATTATGCCCTACCCAACAATAGTTACTTTTATGGAGCAGGGGGTCTGTGTATTTATTAGATGGAGGGTTGCACTACATGTCCTCAAAGGCCCTTCCCAATACCAAGATTCTGTAAGACTGCAATGTATTCAATTGCATGACTTCTCATCTGTATCCTTGGAAAGGGCTATGTAAAACTCCTTTAGAACAAAGCTCTATTCACTCTTATTCTTGTCAAGTGTGTAAGCTAGTTTGTGGTTACAGGAGATGCGGTAAATTCACTTTAGCTAAATAAGGTTAGTTGTTTGGTCTTATATAGGTGTTGGGGTAGGGTGAGGGCCACCTGCTTTAATGCTAAGTTTGCTGAGTGTGGAGTCAGGAGAGCTGAGTTTGAATCTTGGCACTACTACTTTCTGTGTCACCATTAGCAAATTATTTCCTTTCTCTTAGACTCAGTTTCTTCAAATGGTAAAATGAAGGATCTGAATTAGATGATAAGTGATAAAGATAATTACTATCACATATAATGCTTTAATATTTACAAAGCATTTTACACACCTGATGGATCCTTGAAGTCCCTGTTGGTTTGAGATTCCAAAATTTAAGCAGGTAAAGCACAAACATAGGTCAGATTTTTCAACTTGATCTTCTAACAAGTTTCTTTAGTGTTGGATCCAGATTGTTTCTATGGAAGGAAGGCCTAAAAATGGTGGAGAACTGACACAAATTGTTTCAAGACACTGTAAGTATGTCTGAAATTCTGTGGCTTTAAAATGAGGGACAATCACAAATGAGCCCATAACACGTCCACTTCTACCAAGAGCTGCATGGGTTGTAAAATTTATTGTCAATAAAATTATTCACTTGTGCCTTGCACTGCACTTAATCCACCTGAAGTGAGAAATTAGAAGTATGTTTAATTCTAAGGCTGGGAGAAAATACAAATGCAGCAAATCCTCCACAATAGGGGAAAGTAATCTCAGCTGAATGCTTGATTTTGGTCCTTGCTTGGCTTTTTTGCACCACCAGGTGAGTTTTCCTTTTCTATTAAGAAGTCCATGATCCTGGGTTATTTCTTCTAGAGATTCCTTCTTGGGAACAATGGAAGGGGTGGGGTGGGGAAAAGAGGTAGGCTAAAGAGCAGGAGAAGGAAAACAACACACATACACACACAGCGAAAAAGAAAAGAAACTTGGGTCTATCTTTGGCAATCTCCATTCCTCTCGGCCACCCAGGCCTATCTGTATTTCAAGAATATAAGCCTCCTTTGGTGAACTGGTGTACACGTTTTGCACGAAGCAGGGAGCAGGCTCCCTCTCTGAAGCACGGTGGCTTTATTTTCATTAAAGCTCCAAATGCACAAGGATGCCAGGCTCTGTCTCCCCACTGCATTCGCCAGACGGGTCTGTCTTCGGCTCACTCGGTAGGTTTGCCTCCGTTTTTACCCAGCCATTGTTCTTTTCTACACTGCGTTTGCACACTGTGGTGCATCTGGGGAATTTCAGCAGTTGGAATATACATGAAAAGAGATCCGCTCTACTTTCATAAGGTCCCTGGATAGCTTGGACGAAACCTCAAGGCCCCGTGGTGGAGCCAGAGCTGCATTCATATTCCTTACCATCACCACACATATGATAGCACGAAGCCCAGACCAATCGAAAACTTGACAGTAAACCTTTTGATTTTGCGGGGAAACCTTCATCCAGCTGAGAGAGGGAAGGGAATATAGCCCAAACTGGACTTCATACTGTGGCAAGCTTGAAATCCCAGCCCAACCACAGAGCCGGCTGATTGGAATACTTGGAGACTGTGTCCAGGAATTCGGCTGCAAGAACTTGGCTCGCAGTCACTCCTGCCTTTTTGAAAGAAAAATTGTCAACTGGGAGAGCCACTTGGGGCCCTGGTTTAATCTGTCCAAGCAGGAAAGATTCACAGAAATGATTGGCCAAGTTCCCCTTATTTTTTTTTAAACCCTTGCCTACGCTGAAACACTCTGGAGAATAGTTGATCTGAAAGCATGAAGGCATCTTGTGATTTCTGTCATTGCTATCACGATTATTGCAGTTGTTACAGGCCTCCTCCGTATTGTTGCTATTTCTAATCGCTGTTTGGTCTGTTGTTACCTCTGGGGTTCTAGAGTAGAAAGGATGCCCTAGAAAGTATTTCTGGCCTGATCATCACCCCAGGCAGAAATCCACTTTGATATTACTGTTTCTTCCCCATGACATTTCCCTAGATATCCCTACTATGCTGGTGAGTTCACGACTAGAGACTAGACTGAAGCTAATGCCCCAAAGTGTGAGAAAACAATGAGCAAATCTATAGATGCTCCTAATGTGCAGTATAGCCATGTTAGTTTAATCAAGACACGGCCTTGACTTAAAATGGATGTTTTTGGAAATTATGTTAGGATTTCTGCTCTGAAATTCCAGTTATACTTACACGTATTTGTGGAGATTCAAGTTAAAAAAAAATAAGGGGCAGTAATTGATGGCTGGTTAACACAAGAAATTTCAATTTAAAACAAAAATAATTAGATCACAGAGATATGAGTCTGAAAGAATTTGCTATTCAGTATAGATATGCATATCCAAGCATGTTTGGTTCTTTTGAAGTAATGTGTATATATGTGCATATATACATACATGTATACATCTATAGTCATTTTTCATGATAGTTGGGATTATTGAAGGGAAGGGAAAAGAAAATTGTGATTTCTTCCATTTATTCTTTGCTGGATAGATAGAAAGGTGACACTCCTTTGGAGATAGTTGAAAGCTCAGAAAAGGGTTTCATAGGCATAATTTCTCCTGTAGAGTCAAGAATATCACAGACAGCAAATAACTTATCATTTTCTCCTGTTCTCCTGTGTTTACAGGTTCTTAGGACATCCTTCTTTAATTGTTAGAATTGAAAGGAATCTTTAAAGGTCTTCTAGGCTCATTTAACAGAAGAGGAAAGTGAGGTCCAGAGTGGGGAAGAGTTTTGCCCCAGGTTACACTGGGTTTGAATTTCAGATCTATCTATGCTTGTCTTGCTTATAAAATGTGAGAAAGTCAGACTAGAATCTGTTTGTTTTTTGAGGGAGAAGATAGTTCTGAATTCACCATCTTAATGTCTCTTGACTCCCTAGTTATTCTCCATTCTATATCCATGAAATCTCTTTTCTTTTGCTCTCCTGACACTAAGTACAAGTTATCTGTCACTCCAACTAGGAAGGGAAAGGCAAATGAAAAACTGACTTATTGCAAAGAGTTTTGTGATGAGCAGGAGACCTGAATTCTAGTCTGAGTCCTGCCTTACTCTTACTTTATGACCGTAGACAAGTCATTTTATGGGGTGTATATCTGTGTCTGTGTATTTCCTCCTCTGTTGAATAGGGATAATGATACCTTCTCTGCCAACCTAGTAAGGTTATCAGGAGAATTAAATGAGGAAATTAAATTACATTGAATTAGCTGAATTGAAATATGATAACTTGAAAGGGCTTTGAAAAGTCCAGAAGTGCCTAGCAAATGTGAGATGATGTTATTATTAATTCTTATTGTTATCTTTTTGTAACAAAAGCACTATGTGCAAGCCCCTGGACTCTCAGCTACACCTCGGGTAGCCTGTACCAGCCTAGGGGCCTCTGACAGCCTTGCGGTCATGTGGTCTTCTCAGATGCCCCACCCTGAGACCCGAGACTCTCCATCCACATGATTACAAAGCCCTCTGCCTCTGCAAAGTGGTACTATATAAACAGCGAGCCTGGAAGATAATGACAGTAATCATGGAGGGCTTTTTGTACAGATCCCCTTCCTTAGCCCCAGATACACCTTGGCGGCTGCTGACGATGAGAATATTCAGGCAAGGGCAGGAACCTAGTAATTTCTCAGCTGGAGAACGTTGTAAAAATAAATGTCTTGTGGAGGTTGAAAGGTTGTCAAATACACACTGAGCCTAATTCAGTCCCCAGAAATGTGCAGTTCCTGCTGACTATCATGGAGGATGTATGTGCAAAAATCTGCAGAATGGTGGCTAAATATATGTCTGCCCATGTATAGACACATATATGGATATCCCTACACATATATGTTTACTGAATTACTGTGTTATAGAAAAAAAATCCTAATAAGTAGTTAGAAAGAGCTGGCGTGGTAGTAAATATAGGACCAGCCTTGGCTACTTGAAAATATGTGTTCAAATGTTGCCTGTCCTGAACTGGTCTGCATGATAGTCATTTGACAAGTCACATTATTTCTCCTTGCTTCCTCCAGCCACCAAGGAGTTGCTGATCTGCATTTATTTGGGGGGGGTCTCTTCATTGAGGGATGCCTACACCAGTGAAATCAAAGATTTTGATTCCTATCGTCTCCTCTCCCAAAATACTATTATCTCACAATGTGGTAAGTGGTTAGAGTGCTAGGGTTTGAGTTCAGATGCAATTTTTTAAAGTCACTAGCTATGACTTTGAATAATCAATTTGATCTCTGCGTTCCTTATACTACTCCTTTCAGCTATTAAGTCATAAATGGGTTTCTCTCTTTGTGTTTGTATGCATAGAATGAGTTCCCTTTCTGGATTTTCCCCACTTTGAAAAAATTTCAGATTTTAAAAATATCGCTGTATTCCACAAGGCACAATTTTTATGGCAGAGACTTGATAGTAGGACCCTTCTTTCCTCCGTTAGCCTGGGATAGGCATAAAAGATCCATCCATAGTGGTCCATTTGGGTTAGATTAAGCCCGCAGGATTAGCCTATGGTTAGCCACTGGAAACTAATTCCATCCTAGAGATGATTTAGAGTCTGTAGGGGATAAGTTTCCAGATTAATCTCAAAATGAGAGATGGCCTGTGATCCTCTGAGAATGCTATACCATGCCTGGGCTCCCCATTTAGAGATATGTTTGTGTGTATTGGGAAATGGAAAGGGAGGAAGTTCCTGTCTGCCCCAGAACAAAGCTTCACCTTAGGACATAGAGCTGATTAGAAAAACAAGCATTGTTCCCATTTTACTGATAGGTAAAGTGAAACATAAAAGATGTTCCTGACCCACTGAAGATTAAATAAAAAGGATAAGACAGGACAGTAAACAGTTCTCTCGCCACCAGAATTAGACTTGTCATTTAATTGTAGGGTAGCAGCCTTTGCCTAATCAGTATGTTAATGAATGTGAGAAGCTCAGGGAGGCTTCAAGAAAAAAGCCTCCCCCTACTTGCAAAAGAAACCATTGGGGACCCTAGACGTTGCCTCTCCCTGCATGGCGGGTAAGGAAGCGGGTCTCTAACTGCCATGTGGTATGCTCTGGAAAAAAGAAACTGTATTATGATTATTATTAATAGAATTTCCTTTTTTAAATACAAGTAATACCCATCAGAAATATTTGTCTTAATTGCACGTGTTTAAATCCTTACATTTCTCTGCATGTGTGTATGTATGTACATATAGGTATATGTACTCATGTAGTGCTTAGGCAGAGATAGTTCCTTTATTTGGTCAGATAATCGCTGTCGGTTGGCCTAGAGTAAAAGCTATATTTGGTGGCTTTAAATTGTGAAGTTGGGTCACAGAGCCAGGCAGTGACTAGAGAAACCAGAAATTTGGGAGCTAGAGCTAGAGCTGGGACTTGGGCTAGACCAGCTCAATTCAGTGTAAATTAAGTCCCCATTTATTAGGCACTGTTGGGTATAAAGACAAAGACAAAAAATAGTCCTTGCCTTTAAGGAAGCTCACATTTTGGGATGGGGATGGGGTTACAGGGAAAACGTGGATACAGATAAATAAATGGAAAATAAATAAAAAATGATGGGGTGGGAGGTGGTCCTAACTGCAGCCCTTCACTGATAAATATATGCTTTCTAGATCTGGAGCCCCTTCCATTCTGCTCGTCTTTTGGGCCACTGGATCCTTTGTCAAGGAAAAGTTTTCCCTTGTTCCTATTTCCACATCCATCCATACGGGTGGTATTATCAGTTGTTTCCAGGGCAGCCTGAGCCCAGAGCAGCGGAGGCGTTTTCTCGAGTGGCCTTCAGGCTCTGCTCCCTCCGCTTGCCCTTTTTGAAACCTGCCAGTCATTGGGATGGCTTTCCACTCTTTCTGTCTCCTCCCCACTTATTCCTTCTAACGCCTACGGATCCCACCTTCTACTCCCTGTGCCCCAGAGAGAGACAGACAGACAGAGAGAGAGAGAGAGGAGGCTCCTCCAAACACAGACCCATTTTGTTTGTTTAGCTAAGGCAGCAAACAGGAGGAGCTTGGTGCTGTGTTTAAGCTTTCTGGCCCTGCGGTTTCCCCTACTAGGGGCTCATTTGTATGCAGAGGGGATTAGCCGGAATTTACTGTAGCTTCGCCCAGGGGAGCTGTGAGCGCCCTAGGAATATGCTCTGACGGAAGCGTGCAGTTGGCGAGATTAGAACAGGCCCTTCTGCTACAGAGAGCGCCTTGGTCACTCACTAGGCCTCCAACATTGAAATCATTTTCATTTATAACCTTTTTGATCATTCAACCTCAAAGAAGGCCTTCCTTTCATGACAGCTTGCACCAAAATGGCCCAATTATTTGGAGGAGGAGGGAGAATCTGAAAACAGTCAGATGTGAGAGACAGGGCACTTGATGTGTGCTCATGGCTTTTTTCCTCCCTTCTCCCACCAATATTTTTACAACTGTTGACATATATTGAGTTACATGTGGCTGGGCTGTATCCCCGCGGTACCGTTTCAAAGATCTGTTCACCATAAAGTGTGCTGTTCTCAAGTAAATGACTCTGACTTCAAGAAAGCACAGTAGTTTAAATGTTACTATAAATACAGGAGCTAAGACATTTTAATTATAATTTTTGAGTTATACAGTGTTCTGTAAGTACACCAGGCATTTACAAAAGAATTTGTGTGCGCTTCAGGATACTGTGCTCTCTTGTGGATAAGGAACTAACTGCAAGCTGCTAATTCCGGGGCCAAGAGGCCCGGGCTGTTGACCGGCGTGGAAGCCTCAGGTCTGGAGGATCTGACAAGTTTGGGTCTGGGAACTAGGTAACGTGAGCCCCGGGAAACAATAAACCCACCTCCCTCAGCCACAGAACCCCGTTCCCCTCCTCTCCCTGGAAGTGGGGAGGGAGCAGAGTCCCACTGAAAAATGTTCACATTGCAGGCTCTCTGTCTCTTGTTCTCGCCTCTCACGATGTACTTATGATCTTCCATTAACCTGGAGAGCTTAGAAATTCGGGAGGAAAATGTCAGACCTGACGGGTGTGACTGGGGATGGTACCTAGATGGTTCAGGAGCAAGCGTGTTATTCAGGCTGTCCCCAATGTCTTAGTGTAATTTAAAGTTCAAAGCTTAAAACTGCACTGAGATATTTGGGATGCCCTGGATGACAATGACAAGTGGTAGGAGAAAATAGTCGAAGGAAGTAGAGATGTTTAGCCTGAGGGAAAGAAGACAGAGAGAGGATTGTGATCAAGGTGTTCCTTCAGACCTTCAGATACCTGAAGGGTTGCCATGGGGAATTTGAACTGTTCTGTGAGCTCCAAAATGATACAGATAGGACTAATAAGTCGTGGTGAAAAGTTTGGTGAAACTTAAAGCAGTGGAATAGGCTGCTTATTGCATCCCCTTTGAGATGTTCTGCCGTTGATTCAGGAAATATCTTGTAGGTGCCAATTTAGAACGTAAGCTTCCTGAGGCCATTGATGGGCCTTTTCTTTGTATCCCGAGAGCTTAACACAGTTCCTGGCCCACTGTAAGTACTTAATGAATGCTTGTTGATTGATGGATTGATTGGTTCTGTGTGTCAATGATTGGGAATTTCAAGCCGATACACCTAACTGCAAGGAATGAGTTAGAGGAGTACTACGTAAATATGAGGCACTGTTATAACTAACAAATACCTACATGTACATATACATGTAAGCAAAAAAATTTAAATAATTTTTTTTGTGTGTGGTGCTTTGTAGTTTTCAAAACACATAGCTATTGTCCGGTGATCATTAAAACAATGGACTTCACCAAGGTTTTACAGCTATTTAGTGAAAGAGTAAAGACTCAAACCTTAGTTTCGTATTCCTCAGTTTAGGAGGAATTCTCTAATTAATTGGTCCCTAATACAGAATATTTTCTAAAATCTAGGGGTCCTCAAACTTTTTAAATAGGGGGCCAGTTCACTGTCCCTCAGACTGTTGGAGGGCCAGACTATAGTAAAAACAAAAACTTTGTTTCGTGGGCCCTTAAATAAAGAAACTTCATAGCCCTGGATGAGGGGGATAATTGTCTTCAGCTGCCGCAGTTTGAGACCCCTGCATCTAGATCATCTTCCATGTTTAGCACCAGGCTGAAGGTCCTACTGACATGTATTTTGAGTCCTGTCTTTATCACTAATGTCCTGTATGACTCTGGACAAGTAAATTTATCCTATTGGAAGCTTCAGTTTCCACCCAGATCTGACATTTTAAGAGTCTGTGTTTTAAGTTACCTCAGGACTAAACCATGGGGGTAGTTTCCCTTGCCCATACATCATAGTAGTTCTGCCCAAAGCTAGTTCCATGTCCTATATTTATATTATCCCCAATAGGAGGGAAAGAAGGACTTGCCTCCAAGAGCATTTTTCTAGCTTGGGATACCTCTGTTCCTTTCATTTCTTTACTTTTCTTTCCTCCTGAAGGGTTTATGCTTCTCCCTTTGGTTTAAAATGAAGCTTAAAATGTGTCTTCTCAAATGCAGACTGACATGCTTCTTTTATAAATTCTTGGGCATTACTATTGATTTTTGGCTGTGGTTTTCGAAATTCTACTTCTAGGACCCTTGAGGTTTCTCTGCTGCAGTAATAATGCATTGTCATTCTTAATCTCTCAAATCTTTGACATAGTACTTGTATTAAACCTACCCCTTAAAATGACATCAGAGGACTAGCTTGTGCTTCTTGAAGCCTGGCTCATTGGCTGATCTGGAGTAAAGTCTACCTCATGGACTGGTCTTTGCTCTTTCTCACATCAAAATATCCATATTTAGAGGAATCCTAAACCCTAAGGTCTGTGTAGCTCAGAGCTTTGGTTTCCTCCACCCCTTCACTTTAAATGCCCACCTCCTTTGGATTCTGGAAAAGCTTTGAGATTTGGTTTTATCTATATCCCTCCTCAACCCCACCTCAGTCAAGTCCAATCCCATCTATTTCTTCTATCCTTTCTATCCATTTTGATAGGATCTAGAGTTTCTCTCCAGAGGAGTGTTAAGTAAAATGCTAGATCTGTAAAAACAATTCCTTATTGTCTTGATTCCATTTTAAATTTATAAGCCAGGTATTGTGGTCCATAAAAAGAGAGCTTGATTTTAAGTCAAAGGACCTGAGTTCAAATATTGCACTTCTACTTATTTACCTGTGTTAGCTTAGAAAAAGCAGCTAACTTCTCTGGGCCTCGGTTTTTCCAAGTATAAAATAAGGGATTGGAATAGTGACTTGTAAAGATTCTTTTAACTTTAAGTCTTTCTTGTTATTCATTTGTGTCAGTCACATCCGACTCTCCATGACTCCATTTGGGAGTTTCTAGGCAAAGATCGGTTTGCTATTTTCTTCTCCAGCTCATTTACTGACGAATAAACTAAGGCAAGCAGGATTAAATAAACTAGTAAATGTCTGAAGCCAGTTTTGAACTCAGGAAGAGGAGTCTTCTTGACTCTAGGTCTGGCACTCTCTCCACTGTACTTTCGTCTATATCTTGAATCTTAAGAATTATTTTATTAATAATAACAATGACAACAATGCTAACTTATTAATATAACATTTATGGGTTAAGTTCTTTCCTCACAACAGCTCTGCCAAAAATGTCAGCTATTCTTTATATTTCTCTATTTTATAAATGGGGAATTGAGGTTCAGAAAATCTGGAGTAATTTTACCATGATATTGTCACATAATTAACAGCAGAGTCAGAATTTGAACTCAATACTCTTAAGTTCAGGTGCACTATTCTTTCCTCTCTACCAGGCTGCCTCACAAACATGTGTATTCCTGAATTTCTCCCTTCAGGACTATTGCCATCCTTTGTGACACAGTAGATAGATTCACAAGCTCAGCCCCAGTGACTTTCTGGGTCTATCACCGAGCAGTTTCACAAATAAAGAATCCCTTCTCGGTTCTGTAGAATTGATGATGTTGAGACCATACAAATAGCAAGAAGGTGCTCATGATTCACATATAGGTCTCAGAATCAAAGTCTCAGAATTGGGAGGCCATCCAGTCTAATCCTTATCCACAATTCATTTGGTAGGTAGATGGTAGTATATCTTTTTAAAGTAGTATTTTATTTTTCCAAATACCTATAAAAATAATTTTCAACATTCATCTTTGCAAAACCTTGTGTTCCAATTTGTTTTCCTCTCCCTTAGATAGCAAGCAAACTGATATAAGTTAAATGTGCAATTCTTCTAAACATATTTCTGTAATAGTTATGCTGTACAAGAAAAATCAAATCAAAAAGGGAAAAAAATATAAGAAAAAACAAGCAAACTAACAACAAAAAGGTGAAAATACTAAGCTTTGATTGACAGTCAATCTCCATAGTTCTCTCTCTGAATGCAGATGGCACTTTACATCACAAGTGTATTGGAATTGCCTTGAATCAGATGGCAGTATATCTTGAAATAACTTAGAAACTCACATTTTGTAACACTAAAAAATTAGAATCATCAACTTATAGAGGGCCAGGACTGGGTAAGGGCATGGCAGACCATGGAGTTAAGCTTCTTCATTATACAGTGTTGGAGAAGGGAAATGTCCATCCCAAGAATATGTGGCTGCAAGCTCCTACAAGGACCTGTGTCTTCTGACCCTGCTGTAGAACATTTTTTTCACAATAGCAGCCTGCCTCTTTGTGACTGAAGAAAGCAACTTTTTAAACTTGGAGGGAATAATAATAAAGTTTTGTGGGAGCCAGAGTCAAAAAGAGCTGAAGAATTCTCCAAGAATTTAATCATTTTTGTCACTTCATCTGAATGAAGCAAGCCCTTGGGATGGCTAATGAAAATTTTATTTGGTTAGTTACAACTTTTCTTCTACCCTACTACCTGGTCATTGCTCTTCCCATTGAGGTCTGTGAGTGAGGAGAGAAAAAAACAACAATCTTAAAATGCAACGATTGCCCCATCTAACTAGTTTGGATAGCAGATTTATCATTGGGCTTGGTAGGGACAGGGAGAGATGGGATACAAAAAAGATGGTGATTTTTGCCTGTAAATTTGAAACTCAAATTGGTTTTGTTCTCATTCAGAATGTGCTGGTAGAAGAGTCATAGGCTAGAATTGCACAATCAGAATAAATGTAAGACCACCTTCCCTATACTCCCAAGTAAAATCTTCACAGTTTTCCTGAAGGGTCAACATGCATTTATTAAGCACCTATTATATGCAAGGTATTGTGCTATGGGCTAGGGATACAAAAAGCAAAAACAGTTCAAAACAGTTCATCCTCTTAAGAATCTCCTATTCTAATGTGGGAGAGACAACGTGCAAATAACTGTAGAAACAAGATAAATACAGGATAAATTGAAGATAAATCAACAGAAGGAAGGCACTGGCATCAATGGGGATCAGCCTTCTTTTAGAAAGTGGGATTTTAGCTGGAATTTGGGGGAAGCCAGGTGATAGAGATGAGGGAAAGTGTCAATGAGGAATACACAGTAAAAATGACTAGAATCCAGGGATCAAGGTTTTTGTGCAAGGAATAAGGAGGCTATCAATGCCATTGGATCACAGTGTTTGTGGTGGATAGCAAAGTGTAAGAATACTGGAAAGGTATGGAGGGCCAGGTTCTGAAAGGCTTTTGATTTCATAATAGGGAATCACTGAGATTTATTGAATAATCATATCTGTGCTTTAAGAAGATCAATTTAACAGTTGAATGGAGGATGTATAGGAGTAGGGTTAGGGAGATCCACCAGCAGGCTAATATTGCAATAGTCATGTAATAGGTGGTCATTTAGCTTTTTTAAAAAAACATTTCCTTTAATCAAGACCACATTATCTGAAGAGGCAGTCCATTTCACACTACTATGTTTTCATTGTTAGAAAGTTTTTATATTAAGTTTTCTCTTTTTAGCTTCTATCCATTAAAGCTACACAGAAAAATTTTGTTTCTTTTTTCTACTTGGCCACTCTTCTCAAACTTGAAGATATTAGTTATATTCCCTCTAAATCTTTTCTTTTCGAGACCTTTCACTCCTAATTGCTTCAACTATATCTCATATGGTATAGTTTCTAGTGACCTCATCATCCTTGTCATTTGCCTGAAGGTGAACGCCTGTTTGTCAAAGTCTATTCTACTGTGAAATCCTCAGCTTAAGATAAAACTCCAGATGTCTGACCACTGAAGAAGACAGAAAAAATCCACCTCTCTAGATGCTATTCTGTTAATGTGGCCAAAAACAGGATTAATTGCTACTTCTTTTTTCTCTCTTCCCCTCCTTTCCTAACTGGGTACTGCTGATTATTGAGTAGTCAACAGAAACCTTAAAGTTAAAGAACATGTGTTTATTAAAACTTAATCCTCCTAATATAGTTTTAAATACTAGCTGAGGCATCATGGTATAGTAAAATGAACAGAAGGTATAGAGCAGAGGACCCAAATGTCAGTTCTGCCTGTGATTCTTGCTTGCTATGTGACTTTGGCTAAATCATGTAACTTCTCTGAATCTCAATTTCTTCCTGAGAAAGTTGCATTAGATTACCTCAGAGGTCTCTTCCAGCTCCAATTCTAGATCTAGGTCCCCAGGGAGGAAGCCTAACTCATATCCCACATAATTGTCTTTCACCTCCACTTAGGCCTTCTAGTGCAGAACATAATATCAATATTGCCTTGCCATAGCAGTTTAAAAAATGAAAGATTTATTGGAGTTGTCTGGAGTTGCCAGTGGTTAAAACTAGGGAGTTACAGAAAAAAGGTTGGAAAAAGGAGAATTTCCCCTTCTTAAAAAGTAATTAGACATGGCAAACAAGCTTGGGAAGGCAGGATTGACTTTTTTATATAACTAGTTGGATGATCCTAAGCAAATGATTTATTCTGTTTTGAGCCTCAGTTTCCAGATCTGAAAAATGAGGATAATAACAATGGCATTACCCACCTCATAGAGCTTTTGTAAAGATCAGATGAGATCATTACTAATAGCAACTTATTGATATTGAACTGTGAATTTCTTTAAAAACTTTTCTTTTTTGCTTAGACTCTGTTTTTCAAATGTACAATGAGGTTATTTCATTCACTTAAAAATTTATAAAACATCTACTATTTTTATTGTGCTGGGTGTGAAGAGGGGGAGGGTAATATTTAGTGATCCTACTCTTATGATAGTATTCCAGATATTCTCTCAATGCTGAAGAGAGCTGTCAATTTCTTATTACCACATTTAAATTTCATAGAGGGAGAGAAATAATCAGCAATCAGTAGTCTTTTATTAAGGGTTCACTGCATGCCAGTGGATAGAGTATCAGTCCTGGAGTGAGGAAGATTCATCTTTCTGAGTTAAAATCTGGTCTCAAACACTTACTAGCTGTGTGACCCTGGGAAGTCACTTAACTCTGTTTGCCTCAGTTTCCTCATCTGTCAAATGATCTGGAGAAGAATATGGCCAAGTACTCTAGAATCTTTGCCAAGAAAACTGAAGAATCTGAACAATAACAACATATGCCAGACCGTGTCAACAAAAAGGGAAACTAGCCCCTGCCCTCAAGAAACTTTCATTTGAATAGAGAGAACCCTTATAATAGTATGTATGAGATACCTTAAGATAGATGCAAAATAGCCTTAGAAGGTTAAATGTTGGCAGCCAGGGGTGACCCGTAAGACCTTCGTCTTGAGGGAAACATGGGATTTTGAGAAATGAAGGTGATAAAGGTGAGTGATGGTGCAGTGGACAGCTGGCAAATAGGGGGGAATGCTGTATGTGAGGAAGTACAAGTAGGTCGATGTGGCTGGTTTGTGGAGGGGAGTAATGTATAAGAAGATTGCAAAAATGGGAAAGGGGCCACCGTAGAAAGAGCTTTCAAAGCCAAACGGAAGAGTTTCTGTCTTGCCCCAGAGGTGAGAGAGTCCTTGGAGTTGATGGGATGGCAGGGTAGCATAGGTCTTTGCTTTGGGAAAATCACTTTGGCTTTTGTGGGGATGATAGATTGGAGTGCAGAGATTTGAGGCAGATTTTCGATGAATGAAGCTGATGCTATAATGGGGGAGTTAGAGAAGGAAATAAGGAAGAGAAGGGGGAAAACTCTGTGTGCCATGCGTTGTGCTAAGTGCTTTATAAATGTTATCTCTTGCTCCTCACAGTGACCCAGGGTGAGGGTGGGGAGATGCTATTATCAGCTCCATTTTACACTTTAGGAAACACGGGCAGGAAGATGAAATGACTTGTCCAGTGTCACACATGAATTCAGTCTGAGGTTGATTTGAACTTGGGTCTTTCCCGGCTCCAGGCTCAGCGCTCTTTCCAGAGTGCCATCTAGCTGCCTGAACTAGGTGGTACTTGTGTAAATAGAGAGAAGGGGGCGTATATGAGGATGTGGAAATAGGAAGGATGAGGTTTGGCTACTGAGAGTAAAGAGGCACGGATGACATCAAGTTCACAGACCCGAATGGCTAGAAGAAGGTAAGAAGGAAGATACTGAATTCTGTTTTGGACATGTGGAGTGTGAGATGCTTTTGGGACATCCACTTCTAAATGTCCAGCAGACATTTGTGCAGCTGGAGCTTGGGAAAAGGGACTAAGGCTAGATTGGAGTCATCTCCCCAGAAATGATCATTGCACTGAAGTGGAACGAAGGGGTTCCTTTCCCTGTGCCCAAGGTGCCAAACCAGAGAATATTTCAGAAGAATATGAACTCTGGGAGGGTACGTATTGTGCCTTTTAGCATATTTCCTGGCCTTAGCATTGAATGTAATTAAATTGAAGCATGGGTGTTTGAGGAAATTAAGCTGATCAGCACCTGGCTGAGCTACGGAAGGAATCCCTGCGTCCGGTGCCGGCGGGACCCCTCCACCTTGGTGATGAGACGGGCGCCGACCTTAACCACGGCATTCTATCCTCCGCTCTTTGAGCAATCCAAATAGTACCAGAGGGGAGGGATGTCGGGGGACGCTGGTCACCCTTTTTAGTCATTAGGGCTTGAGGAGAGCTGAATGAGTGTCAAAGAAAGCGTTTGGAGACTGTTCCTCCTGACCCAGATTCCACGGCAGCCCGACACAAAACCATCTTTTGCTGAGTGGGGCTCCCTTGTCATCGGTGCGAAGAGCCACCTGGCCCCCACGAATCCAAAGCTAGGACGAAAGCAACTGTGCGCACCAGAAGATCTGTGACTTGCTATCTGAGAATTTTTGTCTTGTTTGATAGCTCAGCCTTTGTGCCCTGTGGATCCATTTTGAACTGTCTGAAGCAGGAATAAATCTATTACAATAACTACTTTTTTTTTTTTTTTTTTTTTTTTTTACAATGCAAGATGGGTTTGTGAAGAGATGTTAAAAGTTTTTTTTTTTTTTTTTTAAAGAAAGAAAGAAAAAGGAAAAAAAAAACTTGTGAGGAAATCTTGGTCATGCCTGCAATGCAGTAAATAATAACCCCAGAGGTGAATGACAAATCTGTGATGGGGGTAGGCTGGGGGAGGGAGCAAAGATGATTCTATCAAAGACCTGGTTTTTTGGAAGTGGGGATAGGAGGGGGGAACCCAGGGAAGCTGAAAATGAACCCTTTATTCTTGGGGAACTTTTGCAATTGGAGACATGTGTCTGCCCGGTCACAGGGAGCAAGGTCATCCCGACAGTGCTGGGTGAAGGCTTTGTGCTGGCGTTGAAGGAGGTGGCTCTCCTCTCTCCTTTCTCTCCCTCCCTCTATCTCTCCTTTTCTTTTTCTCCTGAGGTGCAGATGGCCACATTTGCAGGTTAACTGGAACAGCTGGAGGCACATTATTAGCTTCCTGCTGCTACCTCATATTTGCTTAGGGTTTTTTTTTTTTTTAAACAGCAACATAATTTACAACTAGTAGGGCCGGGGACAAAGCTGGCATGTTCTAAATCCGCATCAGATTTATGGAACGTTGTTGCTTATCAGTGAATGAAGTCATAATTATTGCTTTGTACCATTAAATAGCATAAATATATAAACTGTTATACAAATTGCAGCAAACGTTTCCTCTGGGGAGCCCTACACCAAATTTTAATGTCGGGCATTTGTCTGCAGTGGCAGTTTCTATGGTATATAATAATGTTGATAAATTTTACTGTAGCAAGTGACATTTTACAGCATTAATCCTGGTGGTAAAAAAAAATCTGATAAATGCTAAAATTGTAATGGGAGGTGCCGAGAGGACTGGGGACGGGCTCTGGAAGCTTGGGTGCAGTGTCTCTTCTCCTTAAGTTGCATGGGTGACACGAGTCACCCACCGATTGAAATTGGCAGTGTTCATCGAGGCATCTGAGAGCTTCTCCCTCCCTCCCCCAGCACCTCCCCAAGGGACGGAAGGGAGAAATTTTCCATAGCAAGGACGATAATTAATTTTGAAAAATTCCATGTGATTAATTTGCCCCTTAAATTTGAAATTGGGGAGAGACAGTATTACGATAGCACAATTAGGAAGTGAAGGGAGGGGGGAGCAGAGAAACAACTCCTTCCCAATTATGTAAACTCCACGTGTGGGGAAAAAATCCCCGTAATAATTAGAGATGCAACACCTGGCCTCAAATATTGTTTCAGATGCCTAACATGCAGCCATGTGGCCTGCTGGAGCTATTACTGCGGAGAGCGCCTGGCACAGGAAGTCCCAACTGACAGCACACAGTATTCACTTTGGTGCCCTAGCGGAGGGCACGGCGGGCAATGGGGTAGGTTTGGGAGGAAGCGTAATGCCAGCTTCAGAGGGGAAAGCCTCAGCGTTTCTGGCCAGCTCCAGACTCCCCCTCATAATCCTCAGAACTTCAGTGCTGCGGTGGGCGAGGCTGTTTGGAAATGTTATCTGGCCCTGGAAGAAACTGAGAACTAGAGAAACTTGCCCAAATTCACCCAGTTAGTGGTAGAGCCAGACTAGAATCCAGATCTTGAGTCCGCTATTTCTGGCTGCCTCCCACACTGGCCTGTCCCCTCTTGGGGCCATCGCTCCAGGAGGAAGTCTGGGAAACCCTTTTCCATGAGCAGGGTTGCTAAGCTTCCCTTGGATCTCTGGAACTGACAGCTGCTTTGAGTGTAGTTTTGATGTTATCATGGGAGAAGGCTGTGGCTTTTCAATTTGCTTTTTTCTTTTCTTTGGATCTGTCCTATCTCTTTTTAGTTTGCTGATGAATATTACTCCTGTAAAAGCGAGGGTCTTTTTATTTCCCTAAGGCAGAGAAGAAAGTCTTAAGGGAAGTGGGAACTTATAGTCCCTGCTGGCGCTGTCCGCAGAAAATGGAGTGTTAAGTATCCCTTCCCCAGTCCAGACTCCTTTAACTAAACATGTTTTGCCCTTTGCTTATTTGGTGATTAACAGACTGCTTTGTGCTTTCCCTTCCTTTGTTTTGAATTGCCCTTTAAAACATGAGATATTTTAACTTGGTACATTCTGTTGCCCCAATGTGTTAAAAAGTTCCTTCAGAGCAGGAATCATGGCTCCTCTTGTAGACTTGGGGCCCATTAAAGCAATGGATTGATTTGCAACTGGAGTAAAGTGGAAGAACTGATAAACAAAGCCTGAGCATTTTCAAGAACACATGTGTGATGTCTAATGATTTGGTTCCTCCATTACTGTCATCACATGGGAAGTGTCATATGGGAATTGTAGATGGTTTGTTCTGTGCTAATTCTCCTTACACCAGTTTATATTGGGGAAGCTATCACGGGGAGGAAGAAAAAGCAGTGGATTTGGGATCAGGCTATTTACTACAGAGAGTCATTGATATGAAGTTGGAAGGGACCTTATACATCATCCAGTCCAACTTCAGGCAGTTAGATAGATGGTGCAGTGGAGAGAGTGCTGGACCTGGAGAATGGGATTCCACTTCAAATCCAACTTCAGACATGTATTAGCTATGTGACGCTGGGTATGTCACTTAATTCTGCTTTCCTCTGCTATAAAATGAGCTGGAGAAGAAAATGGCAAACAGCTCTAACATCTTTGCCAAGAAAACTCCAAAAGGCTTCATAAAGAGGTAGGACATGATTAAAAAAACTAGCAAACAATGATGGCCAACTTCTGCCTCTTACGGTTGAGTTAGCTGAGGTGATTTGTCCAATTTAGACAGGTAGTACCAGAGGCAGAATTAGAACTGTGGTCCTCTGATTCTAGAGCCAGTAATACTTTTTAAAAATTACTACAACAATACAGTCGCACAAGTCATTTGACCTATCTCTAAACATTTTTAAATTCAATTTTATTTTCATGTCTGTACTTATTCTCACCTTCACCTGCCAACTGAGAAAGCCAAAAAAAAAATTTAAACTTGTAAAAGCTATAGTTGAGCAAATCAAATTCCTACATGGATTGTATCAAAATCTCTCTCTGCCTCTGTCTCTCGCTTCTATACTTACATATACACACTTCTGCTTGTCTAGTCTATCATTTACTGATCTGGAAGTGGGTATCATGTTTCTTTAGGAGTCCTCTGAAATCATGATTGGTTTTTGTATTGGTCACAGTTCCTAAGTCTTTTGAAGTTGTTCATCTTGACAATATTGTTGTGCAGAAACTATCCTCCTGGATCTGCTTCACTTTTCATCATTTCACATACATTTCCCAGATTTTTCTAAAACTACCTCCTTCATCATTTCTTATGGCTATAATAGTCTTCTATCACATGTATATATCATAACTTATTTAGTCATACCCCAACTGATAGGCACTCTCTCAATTTCCAGTTTTTGTTTTGCTACCATGGAAAGAACTACCATAAATGTTTTGGTACATGTAAGTTTTTTTTTCCTTTTTCTTTGATCTCTTTGGGGTATACTAGTGTAGGATTGCTAACATCCAAAGATACACATTCAATAGCATTTTGGTTCCAAATTGCTTCCAGAATGACTGGACTAGTTCATAGTTCCACCAACAGTGCATTAATATACCTGTTTTTCCACAGCCCCTCCAGCGTTTGCCATTTTCCTTTTTTATCAGCTTTATCACTCTGATGGTTGTGAGTTGGGGCTTCAGAAGTGTTTTAATTTCCTTTTCTCTAATTATTGGTGTTTTAGTGCATATTTGTATGGTTATTGATAACTTGGATTTCAAATCTCACTCAAGCTGGTAGATTCTTTTACATTGTATCTAATAAGTTCAGAGTGCAGTGGAGAGTGATTGGATCTGTTTTGGTTGTTTTTTCTCTCTCACTGCTCCATTCTGGAAGCTGTCTTGGTGTTGTGGAATGAATAGCAGATAAGAAATTTGTCACTAGTTAATCTTTGTAACCTTGCAGCAAATATTTATCCTTCTTGTATTTCAGTTTTCCCATTTGTTAAATGGACACAACCGAATTTGCCTTATCTTGTACACTTGCAAGGATCGAAGAAAGGCCCAAAGAAAATTTCATCTTTCCAGGTTCTTAACTCTTGTGGGATCTTCCTTTCTAAAGTACTAAAATTAACAACTGGTTTTCTTATTCTTTGTCAGAAAGAAATATGTGACTAAAGATTTCATCTTCAATCAGTTTAACTTGGAACAACCTCAAAGGTCTTAATACTTTTCAAGAAGCCGTATCAGAGATTTGATAATTGAATAAACAAGGTCCTTGTAGGAGACAGGTCTTTGTATTTTGAGTCAGGATATGTGAGAGATAGCAGTAATAATGATAGTAATAACTAACATTTATATAGTATTTTAAGGATTTGAAAGCATATATAGGGTGTCAAGTTAGATTCTGACATACTATATTTTCTCATTCAGTCTTCATAAAATCCAATCAAATTATATCACCTCCATACTCAGTAAATTCCAGTTGCTCCCTTTCACATGCAGAATTAAATACAAAATCTTCTTTGTCATTTAGATCTTTTCATTACTTAGTGTACTTCTTCCTCCTTCATCCTAGCTTTCTAATTTCCTTACATCTTAACACCCTACTATCTATTCTTTGATCTGGTGACACTGGCCTCCTTGTTCCATGAATGTGATGTTCCCTCTTGTCTCTGGATATTTTGTAGCTCTCTTCCATGATTGTAATGTTCTCTCCCTTATTTTTGTCTCCTAATTTCTCTGATTTCCTGTAGATCCCAGCTAAAATCTAACCCCTGCAAGAAGCATTTTCCAATCCTTCTTAATTCTAATGCCTTCCATCTCTCAATTATTTCCTATCTTTCCTTGATATAGCTTTATACATGTTTGTTTTTCTCCCCTTTTATGCTATGAGCTCATCAAGGCAGAGGAACAATCTTTTGCCTTTCTTTGTATCCTCAATACTTAGCCCAATGCATTAAGAAAGTGTCTAATACCTGATTGTTATTAAAAACTCTGAGAGGTAGGAGCTATCATCAGCTCCATTTTACAGACGAGGAAACCTAGGGGATAAGTGACTTGCCCAGCTAGGGTCACACAACTAGTAAGTGTCTGAGGCAGGATTTGGATCCAGCTCTTCCTTAAGTCTGAGTTCTGAGCTTTCCACTGTGCCCCATTGCAATAATAATAAGTATAATTTATATAGCCTTTCACTATAGATTCTACCACTGTGACACGTATACTGTGTGATCTTATGACTGTCATTTCACCCTCTCGCTCTCAATTTTTCATTTTAACTCCCCACTCCCTTCTTGTTAATAATTATAACAATCTATAATCTCATCACTGTGCCTCCCACCTTCAGTGCCAGTGCAGCAGCCTGTCCACTTCTCATCCTGTAAGACTCTTGTACATATCCTTTGAAAAATCCTCTATAGGGGATCAATCACCAGACATGTTGGGCACCTCCCTCTAGGTCCCTTGATATTATCTCCAACACCTTTCCAGGCTTATTATACATGACTATTTTATGTTCTCCGTGATCCAGCCACTTATCCTTTCTGATGCTTCTCACATACCACACTACAGCTCTTTCCTCTCCTTCTTTATCTCCACCTTTTAGAATTTCTATTTTCCTTTGAAGCTCTGCTGAAATGCCCTCTCTTATCCTTTTCCTGTTCCCCTCAGCCGCTAATGCCTATCTTCCTTACTCTACTTGCTTTAAGTATTTACTTAAGTATTTAAGTGTATACATACCTTTTTCAATAGGATGAAAGCTCTTTGAGGGCAGGAGCTGTTTCCCTTTTGTCTTTGTATCATAAGTGGTTAACAATGGAAATAATGGACATTTAATAAGTGCTGATTATTTGATCATATAGAAGCTTATAGTATAGCTGGCTATCCTTTGATCATTTCTCCATCTCACTGTATGATTGATCCATCTTTTTTTCATCTTAAATCACTGATATTTTTATGTTTTCCAGCAATTATTATAGGGTAATGATAAATTATAGGATAAGGATAATGTTATGTTCCATAACATGTAAAATATATGCTATTAAAAATAGCTTACATTTATATATTGTTTTACCACTCACAAAATGCTCTTCTTAGAATATTAATGCAAGATAGGTAGTATAAGTACTATTATATACCTTATAGATAAGGCAACTGAGATTCACAGATGTATTCATGAACCTGAAAACATTTGAAAGTGTACTGGAGAAATAAAATAGTGTTACTACTTTTTATTCCTTAAGTCTTTTTAGGGAAGAAATTGAGGTTTTGGCTCTGCTTATTGTTATTTTTGGGACTGGGTTTTGCTCAGGTTAGAAGGGCAATGTGCATTCACCAGCTCTATTCTTTTGTTTCTGACTTTGGCCAGTTCATCTATCTTTGGCAACCTTTTGTTATCTATCTTCTGCTCCCAGGGGCTTACTATGTATTGGTGTTTGACTTTGTGTATTAGCACACTATAGCTCAAAACTCCTGAGCTCTGGCTATCCACCAGTCCCAGCTTCCTTTGTATTAGTGTCCAGGAGTTGGAGGCTTTGGGCTTGTATACTTGTGGACCTGACACTTTTTTGTCTCCAGAGTTGAAAATTGAAACCTCTTTTACCGATACACACTTTGAGGGGGCCCATGCTTTGGGAAATAAATTTCAGGTGCAGCCTTTTCTTTCTCCCTTCATCTCACCAGTTAGACATTCAGAGCCAAGCTTCTAGGAAACAACAGAATAACCTCATCTTCCCTTGGTGTCTTTCTAAGCCTAGAGAAAAATTGCAAATGATACCATGCTTGGGCTGGAGTTCTTATGACTTAGTCCCTGGGCTGCCCTCTTTATTTTTCCTTTACCTCTGAGCTTATGCAATCTCTACCATATACAGCCCCTTTTTCTCTTCTCTTTTCATATGACTATCTTTCAAGGCCACACTTAGCAGATAATCTCCTTTAGAAATCCTTCTCTGTCTCTTTCAACCTATGGGAAGCACTCCCTTCCTGAATTCCTATGTCAACTATTATAAACAGACTTTTACAAAATTGTTTCATGTATGTGAGACTTGTTTTCCCAATTGAATCATGTTTCAGTAGAAAGCAACATTATAACAATGACTGACATTTATATCATGTTTTATTTGGACCTCTGATTCCATTGGTACAGGGAACTCTTACCCATACATACTAGAACTGCTTTTCTTTAAAAAAATTTATTCATAATAAATACCAAATAACATGAGCATATCATATACAAAGTAGATCAAAAAGGGCATCATGCCCCAAACTACAAATCTGTAATATATGCAGCTTGTATTTTTAAAAAAGTATTTCAGAGTTGTTTTTCTTTGGAACGTTATTATTGTATAAATTGTTCACCTGGTTCTGCTCCCTTCCCTCCGAATCAGTTCATAAAGTCTTCCCAGATTTTTCTGAAACCATCACCTTTAAAATTTCTTACCTGCAAGAGTATTTCTTGCTCTTCCCTAATTGATGGACATCCCCTTTGTTTTCAGCATTTCATTACATTGGGGAGGTTCTAGAAAGATTTTTGTATGTACGGCTCTTTATTTTCTCTGATCTCTTTGGGATTTAGATTGAGTTGTAGTATTGTGGGGTTTAACTTATACCCTTGAAAGGTTGCTTGTGTTATAGAGAAACTTAGGAACTTCTTACCATCATCTAGTCATTATTGTGGGAGGGGGAACAGAAATCCAGGTTGTCTGGACTCCAGAGCTGGCTCCACATCCATTATGTCAAATGATAACTCATCTAGAGTTGTAGATTTAGAGCTGGAAGCAACTTCAGAAGTCATCTTGTTCAGCCATCCCATTTTATAGATTACAGAGAGGACAAAAGACTTCGAAGATGGTTAAATGACAAACCTGGGAATTCCAGCCTTCTCGCCCTCTATCAGGCGCGTTTTCCAGTATATACGCTGCCTTGGCATTTGGTGCTTTAAGAAACATTTAACTGACATTATTTCTGAGGCAGGTGCCACAACTATTATTTACATGAAGACCGCGACTTAGAGAATTAAAGGACTTGCCCACAGTTATTCCTCTACTCAGAGTTAGTGATGAAATCCGAACTCGACTCTCTTCTGACTCCAAGTCCGATGTTCTTTTTAGTACCCCCGTGCTTCCTCTATCTAGATTTCTTTGTGACCCTCACAGCATATTGAATTGGGCATTCTGGGAATGTACTCCTTTGCTATCTCTGTTCACAGAATCCTTCTCTTCCTTTAGGATTCAGCTCGGGCATTTATCTTCTGCACAAAGCCTTCCTGATCCTCCAGCTGCTCCTGCCTCCTCTCTTATCTGGTTTTGGGTTGAATTACTTGGTTTTTCTTTGTATTTTTGCCTCCCCTCTAGAGCATAAGCTCCTTAACCACAAGGATTTTTTCCTTAGCACATTGCTTCACACATAGTAGGTGCTTAAATGCCAGTTGACTGATTACTTGCACCTTTAGTTCCTGACACAATAAATACTTATTGATTGAATGTTTGATCAGAGGATCATAGATCTAGAATTGGAAGGGACCTTTGAGGCCATTTTGTCCAACTTCCTTATTTTCAGATGATGGGACTAATGACCAGAGAAGTCATTTGACTTTTTCAGGATCACTTAAGTAGTTTCATGCCATGGGTTTCATTTGAACTGCTGTTCCTCCCATTCTCAGTCCAACTTTCTTTCCTGGACTAAAGCTCAGGCAAGAGAGCTAAGGGGGCGATTGCCTGTTCTGTGCCTCCCTTCTGTATTTAAAGGCTGGTTAAAGATCAGGTTCCCTCTTCATCTACTCCCTCCCACCTCTACACACACACTCCTTGCCTTTATTCTCCCTCCATCTGCCTTGGGGTGCCAGTCCTCACAGCCTGCTCTGGGGCTTAACTGAAAGAGAGGGTCTACTTCCTCCTTGCCCTCTTAAGCCTGAGCACTCAGGCTGGGGCTTCATCATTGTGCAAATTAGCTCAATTGGATTTCCATCTCATGGATGGCTCTCCTAGCAACCTAAGGAGAGGCTGGTGGGCTGGAGGGCTTGAGTCTGGGATCAGGATAGCCATTCCATGAAGGCAGGGGGATAGAATCTCCTGGGGGTGGGGGTAGGAGGCGTGGATGTGGAACCCTGGAGGGGCAGGGCCAGTTAGCATGGCGCCCGGGATCTCCGTGGTGAGTGTAGGAGCGATTGTTGTCAAAGATAAAACCAAGGAAAACATTTCTTTTGGATTTACTCTTTGTGTATTGAGCCCTTTTATGATTCATCAGTAAGTAAATATAAGCTGAGGGAGTGATTTGTTCCTAACAAGCTTATAAAATACTAGAGTCATTTGTGGGTTTATTGGACTGCTGATTATAAACATTCCCTCATGCCCACTCCTTTATGTCAAATTAACATTCAAAATACAAATATTGTATCTTTGGAATCAACCACCCCCATCTCTTCTAAAGGATGGGAATTCGAAGGGGGACACCCTCAGTGCCTCATGATGGAACACTTCAGATTAATTATTGGCTTCTTAATTGATTTCTTTTAGAGATTGAATGGGTCATAGTTAGGAAATGGGCACAAGCTCGGCCCAGAACTTTTTAGCATCTTGTGTCCTTTTCTCTTTCTGACTATTGACTTTTATCTGATCCTGTGTCCTTGCTGCCCCTTCTTAGCTTCAGTATTGGGGTGGTTGTTGGAGTCTCTGCAGAGTGGGGCAGCATGTTCTTTGAGTTAGCTAGGGGCAGTCTCATCTAAAAGCTCTACCCAAGAGATTCTGAATCTAGTTAACCAAGCTCTTCTCTTGCTCTGGTCCTCCTGTCTCCCCAGAGCAGAGATGTGGAGCATTTCTGTCCCTTCTCTTCTGCTAATGCTATTGGTCATGGTCCATAAGCTTTAGCTGCTGTGCCTCCACCTCCCACCCCTCACTCTCAGCTTTGATGCTTATTACAATGGCATTAGAGAGATTCCCTAATCTCATATCTACACGGTCCTTGACCAGCAAAAACTGAAATGGTTCTTTCATCACAGTGCTTCCTTGCACTGATTACATATTAATTCATATTAATATGAATTATAGTCTTTTACATTCTACATATTTTCTAAAATTATGTCCCATATATTATCACCTTTGATTCTCACAGTTCTTTGAAATGAGTAAGGAAGTTCAATTAGCCCCATTTGGTAGATGAGCAAACTGAACAAAGGAGAGCCTGACTGTTTGTAAACAGAGGGGGCTAATTCCAAATACCTCTTCTGCTTTTCCCATCTGTAAAATAGGCATAAAACATTGCTGGTTCCCAAAGAGATGCTGTGTTTTGATTAGTTAATGCAAGGCATCTTTTGGTAAAAATAGCCTTCTCTTCCCTCAACTCACCCATTTTTGAATAGAGGATGGCAAGGTCTTTATTTCCTAAAGTTTCCTTTTCCTAGAGAGATCACAGATACAGAGTTAGAAAGGGACCTTAAAGGTGCTCTAATCCAACCCACTGATTTTTTTTACAGTTGGGAACTTTAAGACCTAAAGTATTTTTATTATCTCATGGATAATAAATGGTGAAAAAAGGAAGGGGAGGAGGAAGGTGGAGCAAAGGAAACATTTAATAAACACTTCTTTTGTTCTAAGTACCATGGGAAGTGCTTTACAAATATTATCATTTTGTACTTATGCCAACCCTGGAATGTAGTTGCTATTATTATCCCCGTTTTACATATGAAAAAACTGAGGCAAATCAGATATGTGACTTGTCCCAGGTTCACAGTTAGTAAATGTCCAAAGATTTAAACTTAATTCTTTCTATGAGCCCAGCATTCTCTCCATTGTATCATCTAGCTCAACATTTCTTAAACTGTGCTTCATGCTGCCATATGGAATCATGTAACTGCATGTGGAAGTTGCAAAATTATGATTCATTATCAGCAAGTGTTTGATTTGTGTAACTTTTTATATAACTATATACCCAGGATCACATAAAATTTTCTTGGATGAAAAGGAAGTGGAAAAAGTTTAAGATTTAGCTGCTCCAGTTGAGTAAAATGCTGGGATATTGGTCCTAATCCTAGGCTAAGGGTAAAATGCCCCACCTGAAAGGTCTAATTGAGCTCTCTGTAGTCTAGATGGGTCATTAAAATGATCAATCTCCTGGGTCTGGAGGCTGTGGTTAACTTTTGGACTTTGGTCTTTTCATTAAGGTTCTACATTGGAATGTATGCTATGATTTGGAATCTGTGTGTATGTTTTGGTGGTTATTTTTTTAATTACCAAGAAGTCTGAAAATTGAGAAAATGTAGTATATATGGGATTTAGAGGCAGAGGCCTTGGTTCAGATGTTGACTGCTATTTATCCTATAACACTCTGTGACCTGGGCAAATCCAATTTGGGCACCTCTCTGTCTCCAAGCTTCATCTAGCAGTTTCCTTCACTTATAACCTTGTTACTTTTCCCTCCTACTTTGGGAGTAACAAAACAAATGTTCCTTCCACCCCAGAATTTATGGAAGTTATCCATAACTTTATAAAGAAAATTAAGGTGCTTGCTTGCTTAAAGGGGAGAAATTTGCCTGACCACATAACTCCCATCAGTCACTCATTCAGCAACTCAGCAAGTATTTCCAGAACTCCTGATATACCTCTATCCCATGAAACAAATTAACAAAAGGATGCATTTTCCCTTTATGGGATTAGGGAGTTACTGTTTTGTTTTTCTGAAAAAACTCAGAGCAGGAAATAGTGGATTGATACTCAGCTTTTTCTCCTGGGTCCTTCCTAGGACCAAAGATCCAATGCAATCCAGAGAATATTTATTAAGCATTTAGTATGTACAAGGTATTAGGTTGGTGCTGCTACCACAGTAATAGCTAGCATTTATATAGAACTTTAAAATTCCCAAAGTGCTTTATATCTAGTCCCTCATTGAATCTTAACTATTCTGTAAAGTAGGTATTATCTCCTCTGTAAAGATGGGGAAATTGAGGCAAGGAGGGCAAGCTATGTGCCTGTAGTCACATAGCTATTAGATCTCTGGGGGAGGATTCAAACTTACATCTTCCTGATTCCAGATCCAATATTCTATTTACTAGGCCACATAACTGCCTGATACGATGGCAAAACAAAGCGAAAGATAGTTCCTGCCCCCAGTGATCCTACATTCTGATAGAAATGTGGGAGGAAGGGAGGTCACATTGTACACAAATACAACAGGTAATAGTCGGCTTTGATCCACCACCAACTTTTTGTTAGCCCTAGCCTTTGTCAGAGCTGTGACCATGTACCATTGTATCAGAACTGATAGAACTATCTGGGACTCCCAAAAGGCCTTGTTTGGCACCTTTGCTGACACTTGGAGCCAGCACGAACTCATTAAGGAGACAATGAACATGTCCTACGTGCCCAGTTTTGAGCTCAGGGGTGTGGGGGATGGAAGTATAAAGTATATGCTCTCCCCGCAAATAATCCCCTCACGTTCTTTCTGGGAAGGAAAAGCTCATCATACACACAGAAATAGGAGAAAACAGGGAGGAGGGTGTCTATAAAGAGTTCAGTAGGGATTTTATGAAAGGAAAACAGTGTAGGCTGGAGAAATCGAGAAAGGCTTCTTGAAAGAGAAGGAGGAGGAGAGCTAGGTAAAGATAAGATTTGGAAAGGGAAGATAACTATATATGAGTGTAGAATTATTAGATGGCTCCAAAGTGCACAGAGTGCTGGGCTTAGAGTCAAGAAGATTGGTTTTTGAGTTCAGATTGAGACTCACTCAGATTCTTATTAGCTGTGATACCCTGGACAAGTCATTTCTCCCGGTTTGCCTCAGTTTCCTTATCAATAAACAAGCTAGAGAAGGAATTGGCAAAACTCCTCTAGTCTTTTTGACAAGAAAACCCCAAAAGGGATTACAAAGAATTGGACATGATTGAAACAACTAGACAATAATAAAGTGGGTCAATTCATTTCTTTGGACAGCTCAGGATGATAAATTTGGAACTGGAAAGGATAGGAAGGTTGGGTTATCTAGCTTTTTCTCCCAATCATCATTCTGCAGATGAGCAATTAGGCTGAGAAAGATTAAGTGACTTGCCCATATTCATAACAATGGTAAGAGCAGAATTTGGATGTGAACCCAAATCCCTAATCTAGTCCTTCTTCCACTACCCCATACTTTGAAGGAAAGCTTCTAGGTTGTGATAATCTAAGCATCTGTGGGACAAGGACCTGGACTATCATGGTGGTAGTAAAATTGGAAAGTAATGGGAAAATTCAGAAATATTTATTTCTTTTTCTTCCTTCCCTCCCTCCTTTTCTGCCTCCCTCCTCCCTTCCCTCCCTTTTCTCCCTTCCTTACCTTCCCTGCTTTCCCTCCCCTTCTTTCTCTTTCCTTCCTTCCTTCCTTCCTTCCTTCCTTCCTTCCTTCCTTCCTTCCTTCCTTCCTTCCTTCCTTCCTTCCTTCCTTCCTTCCTTCCTTCCTTCCGTCCATCTGTCCTTCCATCCTTCCTTCCTTCCTTCCTTCTTTTTTAAAACTAACATCCTTTTTAAAAGTAATAAAACAAACAAGAATCCTAACCCATTGTTAGGGATGCATTCTTGCCTGGGTACATGGGCCTTGAGCTGAGCATCTCTCATCAGTGCTAATGACAGCTGCTCTGCTCACTGACTTGGTATGGAAATATGGAAAGCTGTCTAATGCGCCAGCCCAAGAGATGGCTTCCCCCATGTTGTTCCCCCGCACCCCCCCCACCCCTCTCAGCAGTTAGTCCACACTTTTCTCCTCCAAGCTGCTTCCTGTTACTGTTTGTATTTTTCTGAGCTGCTCAGATGTTGGACACCCAGAACTTATTGTCTGGGTCACCAAATTTTGCTTGAGTTAGCCTGACTGTTGAAATCAGGTATATCTCAAAGCCACAAGGGAGGGGGAGATTTTCAAGTACTTTCTAAAAATGTGTTACTATGTGCCAGGTATTGTGCTAAGGCAAAACTATTCTTTAAAGAACTTGCATAATAATTTGGAAGATAAACAAATGACCATATATAAATAAGATATAATTGTCTAAATTAGCTACATTGGAGGTAATCACAGGGAAGGTACCAAACTTGAGACAGACCATGACAGACTTCTTGGAGAAGGTAGAATTTGAGCTAAGTGTTGAGTGATGTCTGGAAGCAGAGAAATGAAAAGAACTTCTCAGAAGAGATAGCCATGGAAAAGACACTGAGTCCAGTAGATGGAGCATCTGTCTTGTGAGAATAATAGCAAGGAGATTAGTTTTGGATATGTTGAGTTTAAACCCATATCCAATTGGAAATGTCCAGTAGGCAGTTTGAGATGTGAGTCTGGACATCAGGAAAAAGATTAGGCTAGAAAAATAGAATTCATTTGTATAGGAATTATAATTGAATTTATGAAAATTAATGAGAATCGCCAAGTGAGGTGGTTTTAAGGGAGAAGGAAAGAAGCCCGAAGACAGACCTTTGGGGAACATCTAAGGTTAGCAGGCGTGATGTTGAGGAAGAGCTATTAAACAAGAGCTGTCAAACATAAAGGAGCATCCAGTAAGGAAAACCAGAGAGTAGCCCCACAAAAATCTAGAGAGAAAGAGGTGATTGACGGTGTCAAAGGTAGCAGAGAGGTATAGAAAGATGATTATTTGTGTGTCTGAGTGTGTATTGATGTGTGTTTTAATCTAAGAGGAAAAGGGGGCTGTGGATGCCTTTATGGATACTCCTTAGACCTACAAAGGGCCCCCAGTGTCCACTTGATCCTTCCACTGACATCTTCCTCCCGATGTTTTATTATGGCTGTGAAAGGGCATCCTGGCTTCTCAATGGCTGGGCTAATGAAGCACAAGTTCTGACTGGTTCTATCCAGCTTGAAAAGCTTCTAATATAGACCCCATGATGAACTTGCGTGTCTGAGGTGCACCCTGACAGAATTTGGAGAATGGGTGACTGACCAACTATTGATTTTTTTCAGATGCATGAAAATCTTCTTTTAGGCTCAGAGTTGAGATTTATTTGTTAAATCATCTGTGTATACCAGGCTTTGTGCTAAGGATACATATAAAAGACAAAAGATAGTTCCTACCTTGAAGAAGCTCACAGGGAAAACAACACACAAGCAACTATGGATGAGTCGATATAAACAGGTGATGTTGGAGAGATTCTTGGGTGGAAGGCTTAAGGGGACAGGGAAAAGGCTTCTTTCTTTTAGCAGGCACAGTTTAGGCTGACACTCAAAGGAAGCCAAGGAATCTGAGATGCGGTGGGAAAGAATTCCAGGCATAAGAGGTTATTCTCTGCATAGATGTCAGAAAATACTGTTAAAAATATTAAATTATTACTATTGTTATTAATGATAATAGCCAGCAGTTCTGTAGCACCTTAAAATTTGCAGAGTACTTTACAAATATGATCTCTTTTGTTTTTCTTTCACAACAGTTTTGGGAAGTAGATGCTATTATTATTTCCTTATGGAAACTGAGAGAGAAACTGATTGCTTAGGGTCATGCGTCTGGTTAAGTGTCTAAGACTAGACTTGAACTCAGGTTTTCCTCATTCCAGGTCTAGCACTTAGAACAGCATTGAAATAATGCAACTTTAAAATATAATGCACATATATCTTATTAGTATATTTGACTATCAGCTTCATGTGGGCAGGGATCTTAATCTTGTTTCTACCTTATCACCAAGGAACTTTTTTATACAGTGAGAACTTAGGAAATGTTTCCTGACCTGAACATGCTTGAGGACTTGTTGAGGACTTAGGTCCTCACCATTCCAATTATTGAGTTTTACTTCCGAACAATAATGTCGATCACATCATCCCAGATAGCCCTTTTCTTTTCTTTTCTTTTTTCATTTCCCTAGAGGAGTCCCTGCTTGCTCTCTTGATAATGCCTCCCTATGCCTTAAAAACCTCCAGTGACAGATTCAGCTGTGGAAGGTAAATCTGTCAACAAGATGAGCCTGCTGTTCAAAAAGGAGGTGGGATAAGGTTGGAGGTTCATTTGGACCCAACATGGGAATAATCTATATACACCCTGTTTAGACCAAACAAGAAAACATAAGAGTAAAATAGGGAGAGGATAAGGTAGGAGGAAGAAGAGGGACAAGAAAAGAGAAGGGGGAATTTGAGAAAATAGGGAGAACAAGGTGATGCAACAAAGAACAGGATAGAGATTAAAGAAGAAAAAGAGGGGAAAAGATGTTGGGGATGGAAGAAGAAAAGAAAGAAGGGGGAAAGAGATGAGAAAAAAGAGAATAGTAGAAAAAAAAAGAAAAGAAAGAGGATTGAAAAGAGGAGAGGAGAGACTGGGGGTATGAAAATATGCAAAAATTCAATTACAAGAATATGAAAGCACATACAAGATGCGAAGATAATGTGACTGATTTTCTTGCATACTTTGTATTACCAGCTCTAAATGGTTTGATCAGTGATCAAATTTTTGCAATATGTATGTTGTCTTTCATGGTAACTATTTTGAAGGGGACAACACTCTCAAGTATATGTTTGATATATTTATTAAAAAATAAAGTCTTATTTTCATGTTGTACATGATCATATATAATATTTCACTACTCTTATATGCAGTTTTCAGGGTGTTTGGAGTGATCAGAGTCAGAATGGATCTGTCAGGGAAGCCTTCTTGAAGGAGATGGCTGTCAAACAAAAATTTGAAGCTAAGCGCTGGCCAGCTTTTTAAAGCTCAAAGTCCTAACTCCAGAGGCAGTTATGTTTAAAGGCTGTCATAGAGGATGTTTGAAAATGTTGCCTGAATTGTGTATTAGTGTGTTAATGAGAACTGTCTGGTTTTGTTGTGGTATTGTCTGGCTCAAAAATGGTGTCAACATTTCAAAGGGAGAAAGATGTAGTGGAAGTTGATATGGCCACTGTTATCTGTGTATCCCTGATAAGATGGGTGAGGACAGTTATTTTGCTTGTCATGTTAATTGTATACTATTAGAGATACCATTAATCTGAGGATTATTAACATGATAGATTTGTAGTATATTGCCTCAGTCTAGATAACTTTAATCTGCTAATCTATAGCATACATCAGTAAGAATATAGTGTGTTAAAATCAAAAGAATGAAGGAATGACAAGGAAAGGAGGAAGGAAAAGAAGGAGGGAGGGGGAAAAAAAGATGTATTAAGTACCTAGTACCAAATAGTAAATACTATGCTAAATTCTGGATATGTAAATACAAGCAAACAAAGATAATACTTAATTCAAAGATCTTGCATTCTAATGGGCAGCTAAAAAGGGCTGGCATTGTATGATAGGAGGGAAGGGTCATGATTTGGAAATGTTGAAATCACATAGCTTGTCATAGTTTTTGTCAAGATGTGGCCAGAAAAACCCAACCAAACCAAAAACCAAAAACCCAAACTCAAACAAATAGACAAAAACCTCATCTATCAGGACTGCATTATCAGTCAGTGGATTCTTCAGAGGATCTCTGAGGTGAATTAACTCTGAACTTCTAAAGATTAAAATACTAGTCATGCTCTGGACACATGGGGAAAGAAGTCCTTGGTAGAAAGTTCTAAATTCCTGTCATTCTAAGTATTGATGTAGTCTTTTCCTCTGTGGGTCACCTGCTTAGGCCAGTATATTCTGAGTCACAAGCGACTGAGCTACTTATTTTCAGTGATTGGAGCACTGACTTTTTGAGTGCTACAAGAATTGAGAGATTCTTGAAGTTAAATTTGATTGAAGTCTATCCTCCACATCCACTGATTTTAAGAAGTTGATAAATGTGACTAGATGAAGTTCAAGGCAATATCTTTCTTCATTTAATAAGGTTTATTTCATTGTCATCAGTGAAATCTAATAGAATGCAAGCTCTTTAAGGGCAGGCATGAAATCATATTTGACTTTGTGTTATCCAGCCTGGTACATGTAGGTACTTTAGAAATATTTGTTGAATTTAATCTAGGTATGCTGATTTTGTTAAATCTCTGGGATATAAGCCCAGTAGTAACATTCATTGCTGGATCATAGGGTATGCTCAGTTGGATAACTTTTTGAGCCTAGTTCCAGATTGCTCTCTAGAATGGTTGGATTTGTTCACAACTCCACCAACAATGCCTCAGTGTCCCAGTTTCCCTACATCCCCTCCAACAATTGTCATTCTCTTTTTCTGTCATCTTACCCAATCTGACAGGTATGTAGTGGTATCTCATAGTTGCCTTAATTTGCATTTCTCTGCTCAGTAGTGATTTGGAGCACCTTTTCATATGGGTAGAAATAGTTTCAATTTCATCATCTGAAAATTGTCTGTTCATATCCTTTGACTGTTAAAACCTACCTTTTTCAAAAAATTCAAAAAGAAGAAATTTCAAACATATCTTGGCAGACCCTAAAAAACTCCACCCCCTCCTAGCAAAAAAAACAAACAAAAAACCCCCAAAACAAACCAAAACACCAATGCTTTTTCCATTACATCCCACATACCTGCCATTGTTTATTTTCTTCATGAAGATTTGTTCTGAATTTTAACATGGAAAAGGAAAAATGAGGGAATGATTGAAAGTTTGACCTAAAGAAACTAGAGGAGGTGCATTACATCCATACATCGTTAGAAAACCAGTCATGTAAGTTCTCAAAGGAGAATATAATCCCCTCGAACAGCTTTTAGCATAGTGCCTGTCACACAGTAGGCTCTTAAATGCTTATTTTTTAATTGTTATGTATATCCCTGTAGCATAACACAGTGTCTGTCATGCACACAACTAGTGTTGTAATGAGCCCTTCAAACACACGCTGGTTTAGTTCTGTGTATTTATTCTATAGATGCATAGAAACATATTTCTTGTTGGGACACATGCTTGACAAAGACTTTAGAAATCCATTGTCTCCAAGTGGATGTCCCTAGCTGTCCATCTGTGCTGTTTGTTTAGCAGATGATGGAAGCAGTGCTTCTCCTGTTCCAGTTCCCCAAGATGCAATAATATTCACCCTCTCCATGGCCCATGGGACAAAATCCTCTGTTGGCTGGGGCTCTTGGAGGAGGAATGGAATTCTCCAGCCCCAAAGTAAACCCATAGAGGCTTCTGCCATTGCAAATTTACAACACCCTGGGCTCTGTTCTGGAGGCTGGAGAGACATGCTGGTAATAATAATAATATTCATTATCATTCTTCATATTGGTATAATGGTTTTTGCCTCTCCAAAGTGATTTTGAATCTATTATAACATTTTGGCCTCACAACAGTGCTGGGAAAAAAGGTATTATGCTTTCCATTTCATAGAAAACGAAGGGTAAAATGATTGGCTCACGGTCACGTGATATATAGCTTGTGGCAAAGTCATGACTAGAGGCTGGTTCTTCTGGATTTCAGATCCAAAGCTCTGTCCTGTTTTCTTGAGCATTGGATATTGATGAAAAAAGAAATAGATAAAATAAAAATAATAGATAAAAAAATTTGTTGGGATGATGAATCTGTAGCAGATTTTCATGTTATCCTTCTTAAGCTAAGCCAGCCCCTATTCAAGATCCGGTTTCCTTCACTTGGGGTGAGAATTGGCCCCTAGAATCTGGCCCAATCAGTCATTCAGAGTCTCCAGTTTTGCGTTTTGGAGAACTGAAGAAGTTTCATTTAATTTGCATTTAATATGGAATAATACCACCCAGAAGCAAGCTTGGGTCTGTTGTCAGCTCCATTTAGGAAATCTCAAGGTGGAAGGCACAATATTTTGCAAGGCTGAACTTATCTTGCCTTGAAAGTGGGGAGGTGAGAGGGGAAGGCCTGCTTTGGTCGCCTCCTTTTGTATTCTTTCTTTAAAACATCTTCTTCAAGGCTGGCACCCAGATGTTGCTGGACGTACACATCTGCCTCAAACGCTTCTTGGCCTGAAACAAAAAAAAATAAAAATAAAAAATTTAAGCCATCAGACTCAATTTAAAACTTAAGCGTAAACCAAGAGCAGATGTCCCTATAACCTATTTTCTGGACTTTGGGGGCCTTTCTAGTTTACTGAGCTGGAAGGCAGAAGCTCAGAGCATCAGACAACCACCAACAGTAACAAACAGTGTGGTAAAAGCTCGACTTTATTCCTCTTTGTTAACGTATAGCCTCAGCCATTCACACACGTAGACAGGTGCATTTTTGTTCAGAGCCGGGAGGAATCCGGTGTATTCTTCTATCCAGCCCCCAAACATCATTGTGTGGGAGCCTAGCCGTGGCACGAGGGCTGTTTAATGTGGCAGAGTCGTCAAAGCAAGATATTGGTGGTACCTAGATAAATAAGTATAAATAGTTTTCTTTCTGATATGTGACCGGATTATTTTCCAGTTGATTTCCAGCCCTGGCCCCAAGTGGCCCACAGATCAAAAAAAGATAAGGGTCAGTTACAAGGTTGAGCTCATTCTGCGTTGCCATGGCAACTGACCTCCGGCAACCTCCAGAGGACTACACCCAGCTCCCCAGGTGATATTTTCACTGTCCACGCCATCAATCCCAGGCCTTTCAAAACTCAGACTGCTTAATTGTCAGGGCTCTGTTTTGAAGAGTCTCCACATCCCGGTGGGGCCCTGGTTCAGGCTGCCAGAGCTCGTTTATGTCTTCCTGAGACACTTGGGACTTGGGGAGTTGGGTCCCTTCTCAACAGAAAGGCCTGGGAAGGCATTCCCTTGGGGTGGGAGGGAGGGCGTATGGCAGTCCTCTTGGATTAATTAGTAAAAATATCTAAGCAGAAAATGGTTGTGGAGGTGTGTGCTGGCCAGCAAGGGCTGCCTTCCCTGAGTGACAAGTGGTGTTAAATTGCTGGGAGGCTCTTAATGTGGAGGTAGTTGTATTGGGACTGCTCCCCACCTCCCCCCCACACTCCATAATCATATCAGCACACAGCCCTCAATGCCTTCCCAATCCTTTTCTTTTGATGGATGTGCACTCCCTCCTCCCTGCCTCCCCAAAACACTCTCCCAAGACCCCCTTTCTTGATTTGACCTTCACCTCTTCCTGTTGTAAATTCTATTTTCACCTTTTCCCCCATCTTCAACCTCCATCGCCACACCATTCACAAGCCTGACTTGATGAATTTCTTTGCGGTATTTAATGACAAATCAATAAATAAACAGCCTGATCTGGCTATATAGATGTTATTGCTGCCCCTTCCTCCTCCCCCCACCATTCAGTTGCAACTGTACACTCTTTGTTCATTATGGGAAACAAAGGGCTGAGTTCCCCATTGTACTGTATTTCACAATCCCATCTCCTAGCCTGTTTACAGCCATTTATTAGGATGGTGTCAGTAGGGTCATCTCCTTGTGTCTTTCCTCCTCCCAGATTGCCCTCTTAAATCCTCATTTGCTCCAGTGAACAAATGGGCTCTCCTCCTCCTCTTTATTCCTGAAGCCATGTATTTTTTTTTTTTTACCCTGGTATCCATTTGTCTGACCCAGTGAAAGCATTCCTCCTGGCGCTCATTGGAAGGTCCCCCGGGCTGATCTCTTCGTGGCGTGATCTGTGGGTATGGGCTTCCTGATGTCTGGTGCTGTGGAATTTCAATCTGGCAAAGTTCATTACTAGTGCTGCTAACTCGGGGGTATCCCTGCTCCTCAGCAGCAAGGTTGTTCCCCTTTCTCACCTCTGAGTCCCAGCACTGAAGCAAATATTCTTAGGATGCTGCTGCTTGGCACTGCCCTGTCCAGTCAAGAAATGAGTATTGGATTGTCTTTAATTCCTGTCCCATATAGTTGGGAGTCTTCCCGCTCCTCCCTTTGCTTTGCTAAGTTCTTACAGCTGAGAGGGCATCCACGGCCACTGGCAGAGCTATAGTAAGACTGAGATAAGGACGCACTTGGAGAGGGCACCTAGAGTTGAGGGAATGCAGAAAAGCAAACACTCACCTGCCATCCTGTGCCAACAGGATAGAGTGGTTTGATTTTGTTTTGGGTGCAGAATTATCTATTTACGATCATAGGGTCAGAGCTTTAAACTAAATGGAATTCTGAAGCTGTCCACTCCAACTTGTGCATTTTACAGATAAAGAAACTGAGGCTTAGGGAGCTTAAATGACACAGAATCAAGCATAAAAGCAGGATTAAAATCTAGATCGGCAAACTTTAAAGTTGGTCCTCTTTCTGCTAAGCCAAATGATTTTTTTTTATTGCCTCATAAATACCCCTTTTTGTGGTCTTTTGCCCAGTTTTCCTGTCTGTAGAACTGGAAGTTCACCTAATGTTTGGGACATGTGATAAATTATCCACTTCTCTGGATCTTAATTTTCTTATCTATAAAGTGAGAGAGAAAGATTGGATTCAGTGATCTCTGATATTCTTACTAGCTCTAAAGTCTATGATTCAATGATAGAACGAACAATGCACGTATGTATGTATATATCACATCCTCATTAGGAAGCAATGCTTCCTGACTCTTTCCAAGTCTTAGCGGCCCATGACTGTGTGCAACAAACCCACTTTGCCTCTGGGGAGATGGCTTCAAGGAGAAGCATGTCTCCAGTCTAAAATGGGCCAGGCAGCCTCCTGCCATGAGTGGCATTCCATGGCCTATCAATGTGTCTAGCACCCGTCACACTCAAATGTGTTTGAACTTAAGAACAATGCTCTGGCACCTCACCAGCACAGCCCGTTTGGGTCACTGCAACCCACTAATCCTCGCTAACAGGCAGTAAATTATGTACCTCCAAATTTATACAAATGCCTGCCTTTGACATCAGCGGGTTCCACCCAGGTTTCACCTTCAGGATTCTGATAATCAGCTCTCATTCCTTCTGGCTTCCCCCAAGACCAGTATGGAAATAAGTATGTGTCTGCCAGGGATCAAATGCTTTTGGAGACAAAAGTAGGTACTGAGAACATTACAGGATACTATCATCTCCCCACGACACTTTTACACAAAGCACTCCGCTCCTCTTTTGGGTTGACACAGTTTCAGCCTGAAAGAATCCAGCAGGCCGGCTTGTTTTAAGCAAGAGCACATCCTATTATTTTTTTGAGAAATGTAGTGTAAAATTAACGCTTATTCTTCTCAATCCTAGAAGAAAAAAAAAGAGAGAAAGAGGAAGCTTGGGATCATGTTTGCTGGTTTATGTTTGTTCATCATTTGAAAAAACAATAGCCCCTAAACAATAAATCAGTATATTTCCTGAGCCAGACCTCACTTACATGGGAGTAGGAGGAGAGAGCTAGCAGAGAAAGGAGTTGAAATCTGCATTTTATTTTACAAATGAGTGGGGTTGTATAATTCGCCAGTTATGTGGGTCTCTCTTACAGCTGTCTGTCATGTGTTAGTAGAAGAAAAAAAACGGGTGGGGGGCGGGTAGTGAGAAGAGAAATGAGGGAAATTAGAGGAGTGATTGTGTGTTTTCACTCACAAAAGCCCAGTGCCCCACGCCTGAGGAGTGTGTGGTCTCCTAGACAGAGCTTTGTCACTTGGCTCAGAGGTGGCTTCCGTGCGGCTGTTTGCTCTTATATAATTCAAGAAAGTTATTCTCCGAAGGTACAGCTATCTGTGGCTGTTCAAAATGAGAGAGGCTGTAAATGCCAGTGAGGAGAGAGTGATTATGGTGGCAATTTTAGCCCTATCCCTGAGCATTTTCATATTTGGGGGAATGTACATGCATAAAAAGAAACATTTCTCCAGCTAACCATGGTACACATCTCTCCTCCCCAACCTACATCTCCTTCTTTCTCTCCCTCCCTTTTTCTCTCTTTTCCTTTCTCCCCCCTCTATCTTTTTTTTTTTCTTGGATGGTTTTATAGACAGAGAAACACATAATGGACTCCTGTGGGAGTGTATCCAAACCCCCTGCCAGTGAGGAGAAGGCCTTATAATTCAGAAGTGGATTTGCAAATCAAAGGTCTCGCCTCAAGTGGGAGAGATTCCCAGATCTGCGGGAACCCATTACGCTTTATTATTTTTCATCCCATTTTTAGTTTGTTTTATTTTTGTTTCCCTTCTAGGATTTAACTCTTTAAAAATATGTAGAGGATCTGGGAGGAGAGGGAGGAAATAGAACTGGAAATATCTAATTGACTGTGAGGCCCTTGTAATAATTAGCCAGAAATTTATATTGACACACGCAGATTTTGTATTATGTTTTGATGTAAATTACAGGCATTTAGACATCCAGTACCTGAGCTTTCAATTCCAGGGGTGTTTATGTATGCAGATTTATGAATATTGGTGTTTTCCTTACCTGGTAGAGCTTGTATGAATCAGAAGAGAACGGATTGATGAATAACCCAGCACTCAGAGAATGGAAAGTGAATGTCAGACATGATTTCTCTGATTTATAAGTTGCAGGGGCTTTCTTTGTCCTCTCTCTGTTTGTTCATCAGACGGTCATGTCTCCATTCACAGCAAAGTGGGTAAGGGCTCCTGTTCAGCATTGGTCTCATAAATCGTCCTTCCTAGGTTTAGCACGGCAGCCCTGAGGACGGGCTCGGAGCTGGAGATCAGCAGGGAGTGGAGGGGTGTGTGTGGGTGGAAAATTGAGGTGGGGTGCAGAGGGAGATGGGAGGGGAGAGTGTGTGTACGCACAAAATTACCCAGGAGGGATTTCTGTTCAGTGTGGATAGACTCGCCGCATCACAGAGCAGCAGAGCTGGAAAGGACTAACGAGTTCAGCCTTCTCTTTGGAAAGTTGAGGAAACTGAGAAATAGAGAAGAGGAATGACTTGGATTTGTTTGGAACTGGGCTCACCTAGAGCCTGGTTCTCCTGACAGCCAGTTTTTACTCTTCTGCTTCATGTAACTTGAGAATGTTCTTTGTGCTCAGCCATTAGTATTAGTGCAAGGGTGTGGAGTTGGAGGGGGGATATCAGAAGAAATAATTCACATAGACCCTGATCTTAACGAGTTCACAGTTAAGTTGGGGATACAATTTGAGCCCACCTAAAACACATTAACCCAATGGGAAGCAGTTTGTGATTGCGTTCTAAAGCAAGTGAGTGGTACAGACAAAAGAAGGAAAGCTTGGGAGGAGCTTGTGGTGAGGGAAGACTTTCAGGGAAGATGTGTGATGAGATGGGATGAGCCAGACATTTATTTTAATCTTAGGAGAGATTTTAGGAAGAGCCATTGATCTGTGTCAACCAGTCTGAATTCGAATCCAATCTCAGACACTTTCTATCTGTATGACCCTGAGCAAGTCAATTTAACCCTGCTTGGCTCAGTTACTTCATTTGTAAAATGAACTGGAAAAGGAAATGATCAACCATTCTAAATCTGTTAAGAAAACAAACCCCCAAATGGGGTCTCAAAGGATCAGACAGGACAAAAATGATGGAGCAACAGCTACAACAATGTTCTGTATATTTTGCTGAATTTGTTGGCTGCCTTTTTATAGTGGAAACATAACACCTATAAAATACTTTGAGATTTTCAAATTGCTTCAAGTAAATCATCTTAACTGGAATTCTACAACAACCTTGTGAGATGTAGGTATTATTTTCCCCATTTTCTGATGAGGAAACTGGTGATAGGAAAGTTAATGCATATACATGGTCCCATGACTGGTAAATGTTGACGGCAGCATGGAATCCTTTCTGTCTTATAGAAGACCTGTCTGTGGCTCTAGAGGGCTGATGATCAAGCACATATTGCCACATATTGCCACATATGAACTGCTCCTATTGCTACTGCAGTTGTTGTGATACTGTTGCTGCTGCTGCTGCTACTATTACTCTACCACCACCACAACTGCTGCTGCTAATGCTACTGCTACCTTAAAAGTTAAACACTCTTAAATCAGCTTAATACCTAACTAGCCCAAGATAAATTGGATCCAATCAGGGAATAGCGTACTATTCTCCCCAAGGAGGTAGTGTGGAAAGTACAATGGAAAGAATGCTAGATTTGTAGTTAAATTGCATTCAATTCTTAGCTCTGTTACTCTGGTTAAATTAATTAACCCCTTTGGACCTCAGGCCATTCCTTTGTAAAAATAAAGGGGTTAAATTAGTTATCTCAAAGGTCTTTGTCTGCTCCGAGCCCTGTGATCCTGCGAATTCTTGCTTCTTTTCCAACTCTGAACAACTGCTAATCAGGAGGAATTGGCATAAGGTTTGGGAAGCAGTTTCTCACCTGACATCTCTTCCTTCAAACTCCAGACACTCCCATCGTGGTGAGCTGGGCTTGGCCCCAGTTTCAGTGATGAAGTCGGTGGTTATCTCTTCCCCTTTCTGAACCACTCACTTCCCCCAGTTGTCTCTCACTGTTATGTCCCATTACTGCAGGAAGCATCTTGATCTCTTGTAGACGTCCCAGTTGGAAAGCCATCTGATAAACCTCTCTACCCTCAGCTCTCTGGGGCTAAGGTGTTAATGTTTGATAATGGTTTTAAGGTGTTCCTGAAGTAGCTGTTTGCTAATTGGGAGACCCAAAAGCCTTTAAGACAGAACAGTGTGGATCTCTAATAGTGGAATTTCAGGTCCTGCCCGACAGACTTTTGAGATACAAGGGGTCTGGAAGTGTCTTGAGCTATTAAGGCCTTCCTGTGCTTCTTAAGACCTATTTAAGTGGCTCTCTATTCCTCCTACATGTAAGGTTGACTTTTCTAATGGAAATGAAATACAGTCTCACCCAGGGAATGGAAGGGGTGTGAATGAGCCTGGCAGGAGTGTGTGTGTGTGCGCGCGCGCGCACGCACGTGTGTGCATGTGTGCTGAGCCAGCCTCAGGCACAGAAACTTTTCTTTTCAATGAAATTTTTTCTTTTAAATGAAGATTTCACTTGGACCTCAGATCTGCACAGATGTCCTAGTTGCAGCAGCTCCTGAGACATGTCAAATACCCAGTAGATTACAGCGGGTGTGTTATGTGGGGCAAGCCCGCCTGGTATCTGTGTATGTCATGGTTTAGTTACTGCCTCCACTAGAATTTGGGCACCTCCTTGGGGTCCGTCTTTCAGTTCTCATCCCCATCTCAGTGTTGGGGATATATCTCGGAGATAGAACCTATGATCTCAGATCAGGTGTATCCTTTTTCTTCCTATGGGATTGTAGTTTTTTCAGATGTGAATCCTGGCTCTTGGGTTTTGGGGGAATTTCAGGGGACTTATGTTTCTTTGTTGGGCTAATTTTCCCATGAGAAGAGTTGGAATGTGCTGAGAATGAAGAAGTAGGTCCTTGATTCCACCACACTCTAACCCTTTCTGTCTTTCTCCATTCATAATGGATACCAATAGCCATTATTTGGTCTCAGGACAAAATAGTTGACGTGATTGGAACAAGGATTTGGGTCCATACCCTCTAAAATTAGAAGGCACCTTAGAGATAAGCTCATCCAGCCACCTTATTCTACAGAAAAGAAAATTGAGATTCAGAGAGGAGAAATGATTGAGAACTGAGATTCAAAAAATCTCAAATTGGAAAGATGAAAGATTAGGCTTTTCTCCACTCTTTTAATAGAGACTGAAAGGTATGGATCATTCTTTAGTCAATAAACAGGCATTTATTTGGCGCTTTATACATGTCAGTTACTGTGCTAGGTGTTAGGAATACAAAGACTGAACCGAAACAATTCTTACCCTCAAGGAGTTTATATTTCATCTATTCATCCTTTGTTTGTTATCTACTTTATGGATTTTCTTTGGCGAAATTTTAAAATCTCACACCCAGATTCCTTTCACCACCTAGCTCACTACTGAGCTCTCTCCCCAGGAATTGAAAATTCAGAGTTTTAAATTTTTGAGCTTGAGACAACATTAGTTTAATACCCATATCTTACAGATGAGAATATTGAAGAATGTTTGCTCAGTATTATACCAGTAAGAAAATAGCAGAGTTAGGAGTATAAAAGTGAAGTCTTTTGACTTCACATACAGTACTCTCTTGTTTTAATATTAGTCTAAATCACGGTGGCTCAATGGCTAGAGTTACCAGGCTGAAGTCAGGAAGTTCAAAATCTGGCCTCAGACACTTACTAGCTGTGTGACCCTGGGTAAGTCTCTTAATTCTGTTAACCTTAGTTTGAGCTGGAGAAGGAAATGGCAAGCCACTCCTACTGGAGTTTCTTTGCCAAGAAGTGCGGTCCCAAATAGTCAGACACAACAAACAATCGAACAACAAAACCCACCTGTACTCAGGTAGGTCATTTCTGTCAATCACAAAATGCATTTCAGAGTCAAGTATAAATAACTTTTGTACCATCTGTGGTCTGGGATTATCTGCTCCACTGGTCTTTCTCCTTTAGAGCCTATAATTAGGAAGCAGTGTATTCAGGTCATAAGATGATGGCTTCAGCTACACCCCGAATCATGCATATAGCATCTTAGGGCTGGAAGAGTGCTGAGGTTTCTAGTCTAATCCTCATTGAGCCAGAAATCCTTCTACTGATATCCCTGACAAGTAGTCATGCTAGCAACCTTTTAGTGATGGGAAACTCGAGAACATCCACAAACAGCTTATCCCACTTCTAGGCTGGGATAGAAGCCTTTTGGGGCAGGAAAAAGTTTTTCTTTGTTTTGAGGTACAGTCTGCCTCTCTTCACGTCTAGAAATCCTAGTCAGCTCTTCACCTGGCTCCCGTCTGCTCCCCCACCCGATGCATCCTCCACTTAGTACTCAAACCTCAGCCACATTCGTCTTGGTTCTTATTCTGTTCTCCTAGTCTTGGCAGTCACCTCCAAATTGGTCTCCCTGCATTCACTCTCTGCCTTTTTCAATCCATCTTTTATACAGCTGCCAAGCTGGTATTCCTAAATTGCAAGTCTGACCATGTCACTCTTCAGAAACACCAGAATTTGACAGGAATTTGTCAATGGAAATGACACTTAAAGAAGCATCATCATCCGCTTTGCCACTACACCCCAAAACCATGGGATCTTTCCCTCTTACTTGTAACTAAAGTCTTCCGTATATGTCGTCTCTCTCTCAGTAGAATAGGAGCTCCTGTAGAGCAAGGACTGTCTGATTTTTCTGTTTTATTGACAGCAATAGAATAGTGCTTTGTGTAAAACTTCTTAAATGCTTACTCCTCCCTCCCTCCCTCCTTTCCTTCCTTCTCTCCCTTCTTTCCTCCCTTCCCTCCTTCCCTCCCTTCTTTCCTACCTTACTTCCCTCCCTTCCTTTCTCCCTCCCTGCTTCTCTTTCTCCCTTCCTCACTTCCCTCCCTCCCTCCCTCCCCTTTCTCCCTTTCTTCCTCTCTCCCTCTTTCCCTCCTTTCTTCCCTTCCTCCCTCTTCCTCTCCCTCTCTTCCCTTCCCTCCCTTCCTTCTCTTCTTTCCTTTTCTTCCTTCCTACCCGCCAACCAAACTGGCCTAAGTGCATTTCTCTGTACACAATATCCCATCTCTCAGTGCCCATTCCCTTGCACAAACTACCCTTTTTGCTTGGAATGTTTTCCTTCTTTTGTCTACATCTTGGAACTTCTAGCTTCCTTCAGGTTTCATTGCTACTTCCTTCAAGAGACGGTAGTGCCTCCTTTCTTTAAGCATTTGTTGTCTTGTATTTACTTATCTGTGACCATCTCTTCTCCAAATAAAATCTAAGCTATTTGAGGGCAGGGATTATCTTTTGCTTCTGTATTCTCAGTATCTGGTATGGTGCTACATGGCATCACATAGTAGCTACTTCACAATTCTTGTTGCTTTTACTCATGGCCTTAGTTCTCTCTCATTTGAAGTCATGCATTGTAAATTGAATCCCTTCATCCCTTTGACAGACCTTCATCTGTTTGAAGACAAAGATCAAGTCCCTGCCCTGTCCCACAGCCCTCCCTGAGTCTTTTCTTCTTCTAAGCTAAACATTTTTCCATGTTTAGCAGAATCTCTTATTATCTGGTTGGATCCTCTTGTTATTGTGGTTTTCTCTCTCTCCCTCTCTCTGTTTGTTTCTCATTCTTCCTTGCTGCCTCTGTCCCTACATCTCTCTCTCTCTCTCACTCTCTGATACTCTTTGTCCCATTTCTCTCTCTGTCTTCTCTCTCATTCTTTGTCTGAAAGTCTCTCCTTTCTCTGTCTCTCTGTCTCCCCTGTCTCTCTCTCCCCTCTCCCCAACCTTCTTTTCAGGAAGACTCCAGATTATCTGTGTTCTTCCTAAAGTGCGGCGCTGAGCACCAGACACACTGCAGGAGAACGCTTGCTCCTGGCCCCAGACTGTCCCCGGACCCATACCCGTGTTCCGTGCAAGCCGTGGGTTATGCCAGGGTGCCCGCTGGGCCGGGCTGGGACGGAAGCCGACAGGAGGAGGGAGCAAGAGCTGTGGCTGGGCCCGTTCTAGGAAGCCGGCTCACCGCCTCCTGCCTTTCAGACGCTAATCTGCTGTGTCACTAACAAGTTGTATCATTTGAACCTTGCAGAGGAAGGCATCAATCACGAATGCAAGCTGTGTAACCAGATGTTTGACTCTCCGGCCAAGCTTCTTTGTCACCTGATCGAGCACAGCTTCGAGGGAATGGGAGGCACGTTCAAATGCCCTGTTTGCTTTACAGGTAAAGCCTGCCTGATGGACTGGGGAAAGGGGAGTGGCCAAAGGCCTGCTCTGGGGGGCGGTGGAGAGGGCCCGTGTTCCTCGCTGACCATCTTCTTCCCGAATTGTCTGGGTGCCTGTGAACAACCCCAGAGCTCTCTGACAAAGTGCCTTGTGGAAAAAGCAGCACGGTGGAGAAAAGAGCCCTGGTGGTCAGAGACCCGGGCTCTGCTCCTTATCCTTCCACTCACTAATCATGTCACTTTGGGCAATTCCTTAACATTTCTGAGCTTCAGTTTTTCCATCTGTGTTATGGGAGTCACATGAGTGCTCCTTGTTTCATAGTATAGTTTTCAAAACTGCCTGGTAAACCTTAAAGGACTTAGAAATGTGAGTAGGTATTAATTTATTATTATTCTCCTTTAGCCCAATTACAGTGAAGACTCCTGGGTGTCCTGGGGACCCAATAAAGGTTAAAGCTGAGAAGTAGGAAGAGCCCTAGCACTGGTTAGAACTGCTCAAACTACTAGGCCTGGCCTTTGCCCCCAGTTACCTCATGGCCCTTGGACTCAAATGTAAAGGATAGCACTTTTTATTTTTCAAAGCACTTATACATCCTTTCCACTTTGAACCCAGCCTAGCCACATGGAGCATATCTTTTCAGGCCTTGATACCCCCTTCCCCTCCTTCCCCACTCTTTTACACAATGATTTGGCACTGTGAGAAAGTTCTGGTCCATATCTTTCTCATTGCCATTGAGCGCTCTGTCCATGTATACGTGGCTCCCATCTTTGCCTTGGAGTCTTCCCCTGATTTACCCCCTCCTGGAGTTGGCCCATTTCCCTCCCCAGCACTGTCCCAGGCTGCCTTTTTAAGCTCCTTTTGGCCCATGGCTTGGGCCACCTGTGCCCACGGATGGTGGTGGGGATAATCTCCCCTGGGAATAGCCCCTCCCCACCCCTGCCTTGGCCGATGGACTGGCTCCACTGTTCTCCCAGCAGTTTGGCTGGAAGGGAGCAAGGGCAGCCACTGCCGAAAAGCCCCCAATCCTCTAGCTTTGGTCAGACCTGGGTAGCTGGGCCTGGATGGCTGCCCGGGCTACAGAGGCCAAACTGTGCCCCTACCTCCCCTCTGTGATCTGACAGCCTTCCAGGCTGGGAGGGGCGGGAGTGAGTCTCCAGGGCCTTGCCCTGCCTCTCCCTCCCTGTGCCGCCCAGATGGCAGCCGGTGTGGGGGGGAGGAGGGGGTTCTCCCTGCCTCCCCCGACATCTGCCGTCTGTCACTGTGGGAAGCCCCACCCCAGGGAGAGCCTGGCCTAGCATGGAGGTGGGGAGTGGGGCGGGGGATAGTGGAGAGGGGGGTTATGGATCTCTCTGTTCCCAGAGACACAGCTGCTTCAGGGGCTCCTCCTCCCCTACCCCTGAGGGCCCAGCCAGGCTTGTGTCTTCCCCATGGGTGGGCTCCCTGACACTGGGAAATCCAGAATGTGGCAGGAGGGGGTGGGTAGAAGGAGCTTTGCCTTGGCAAAGGCCCACTTCTCGTCTCTGAGAAGCATTGAGTCTTTTACTCAAGCTAGAGGGGGCCATTCTCTCCCACTCACTTTGGAGAAGTGGGTTCTCTGATGTAGGAACCCAACGATGACCAGGGATGGGCCAGGGAGTTTTAGTTACTCCTGCCAAGCTGAGGTGCTGAAGCCCAGCTAGGTCTCTGGGCCTGGTTCCTCGCTTGGCTGACCCCGTTCCTTTTGTCTCCCTTTATTTACCCCTCAGGCTCCTTAACTTCTTTTCTACATGAGCAATGGCAGCTTCTCCCTCACCAGAGAAGGCCTCTCAGGGCTCGGTGTAGCCCAAAAGAAAGAGCTGGATCGGGACGTGTGAAGTTGTGGCAAATGGTGGCAAAAGGGGCCGGGCCCCACATGAGCCACTGGCTTGCTTTGTGATCTTGGGCAAATGATTTCCCTCCCCGGCCAGAGTTTCCTTTATGAAGTGATGGGGTTGGACTAGATGGTCCCTTAACTCTAGCCTCCCCGCCACCTCTACCTTATTCTGGTTGTCAATCAATCGAAGCATCCTAAAATCATAGATCCAGGGCTGGCAGGAACCTCAGGGGCCATCTCAGTTATCAACAAGCATGAAACGCGTGGGGTGTTGTGTTGCTGGATTCTGGCTGATATTTAATATTACTTATGTTATGCAGTACTTTCTATTTACAAAATCCTTTCACATCTTGTTTGAGCCTCAGAACAGCTCTAGGAGATGAGTTGGACACCCATTTTACAGATGACAAAATTGAGACTGAGCAGAAAGTCTCCGGCTCTGTGCCTTGTCCAAAGTCACATAGATGGGAATGGCTAGGCTAGGTGCAAGCCTGAGCTTGGACTGGTAGAAGTAAATAGATTCTTTCTCTTTGGGCACCAGATTACCTCTGGGAACCACTCTCTGGGGGTCCTGCGGACTCCTTGATGGGAGTTGTGCTGCGTTGTGGGCTTTGGGGGGCGGGCTGTAGTGGAGCTGGGCCGTGACCTGGGGATTCTCGGCTCTTACCTGAGTCTTTGCCTTCTTTCTAGTTTTTGTACAGGCTAACAAGCTACAGCAACACATCTTTGCGGTGCATGGGCAGGAAGACAAGATCTATGACTGCTCACAGTGTCCACAGAAGTTCTTCTTTCAGACAGAACTCCAGGTAAGTCCCTCTCACTTTTCTTCCTGTCACCATCCTCTCTCCTAGCTGCTTCTGATCAGCTTGGCCATCCTGGTTCTGGAAAAGATGGAGGCTTTCATCCAGGTAAGCAGAGTTGGAAGGAGGCCGCAGAATTCGTCTGCCGTAACCCCTTCATTTTTACAGAAGGGGAAACTGAGGCCCAGAGGAAGGATGTGGCTTGCTGAGGTTGCACAGACATTTGATACAAAAGCTGGCGTTGGAATCCATGCTCTCCCTGGCCTGAGGAGCAAAGGGAGAAACAAGCACAATTATGGCACAATGTGGTTGGAGCTAGTGGCTACTTATCTGGGTCTGGTGATTCTTCGGACCCTTCTCGCTCTTGAGATTTGCTATCATGTGGCCCCTCTCACTATTCCGCCTTGGATGTAACACATAATGAGAAGCTCTACCCACTATCAGATGTTAAGTCAGAGTCCAGCTGTTGCTTTAGCCTTTTAAAATAGAGTCTACATACCATCACGGTGCCTTGAATTTGCATCATGATCACCATCATAAACATGATCCAGTTGGTCCATTAGACTCAGATTTATTCTTCCCATCGTGTGGATTGGACAGTTGAAGTCCAGAGAGGGCATGTCCCTTGCCACGATCCTTGGATGGTGAGTAGGGGAGTCTGGTCTACAAGTCAGATCTCTTATCTCCTGCGTCAGGTCTCCCCACCCGTATCCCTACATTTGGGAAGAAGGAAGCCCTGGGACTCAAGATCTGTTGCAAGGTCTAGAAGTCTCCCCCCTCATTCCTGAAGCAATTTCAATGAACAAGGTGATCTGAGACCCTCTGAGAGAGCCCACCCCATCTGTTGATGCCCTCACCCACTTAAGTTCACACAGCAGAATTGACCTTCCACATGACAATTCTGCCTCGGGACACACCGAAGTGCCAACCCTGACACGTTAGCTACCTAACCATTACTACCTGCTTAGCTCAGCTACCAAACTACTCCTGGTGTCCCCTGACAAATGAAGGCTTTTTATAGAACCACACTGCATGCCTCATTTAAATCTATTAGCTTTTATAAACTACGATTTGCTTAAACTTTGGAGGGTTTCTGTTTGACTTGCCTAATTCCCCAGTTGACGTCTATCCTGTTGTACTGCCATGTCAAGGGAGGTCTGTGGGATCTTTTTCTCTTTCTCAGCTTTTGTGTTGCTTCCCTTTCTTTTTCCTTCCTCCAGCCTCCCAAGGGGACTTTTGCCTGCCCTTGTTCTTTGAGCCTCATCTGCATAAGTGTGCCCGAATTTTTACTACACCTTGTTAATTTGGCAGGTTCAGGGCAATGGGCAGATCTCGCTGTGTGACAGACCATCCTTCCTCCCCTCCTCCCAACCCAACCCCACACGGTTCATCTGAGGTGGTGGTTTCCTGGGTCCCCGCATTAACCTTTTAAATCAAATCCTCAAATGCCGAAAACCTTGCTAAATTATAGCCTTAACGAGCCACTATTTTCTGCAATTAATGATTTTAATTACAGAGCGTTTAAATGTGGAAGTGCTGTTGCATAGCCAAATCTATGCAAATAACGGCTTTCATTAAGTAACTTGAATTGTAATTTTCCAGCTTTGGAGAGGAGGATTTTGTAGGCATTTACGTTTTCATAGTCGTTATGCTGCTGATCATTATGCAAGGATTTTCTAACACAGTGAAAATCCAAGTGTGATATTTAACTGTGAAATGGTATGGGGACTTGTATACTGGGGCCTTAGGCTGTTAAACTGCTTGACTCGATTGTGGGACCCAGTTTTGCTTCTCCATCACACACCTTGAGATCATGTGTAATGCAGTCCACACAGAAAAAGCCTGATGAGAGAAGGGGGAAAACCCAGACAAGCTGAACGTGGCTCTGTCATGTTCTGTCTCTGTTTCCTTGGGCATCTCGTCTCTCTTGTGGCCTCGGTTTCCTCATCTGTAAAAAAGAGGGCGTTGGATCACCTAGTCTCTGAGATGCCTTCTACTGCCAACATTCTGTGCCGCTGGGTAATAGGAGGAAGCCAGGGTTCACGAACATATGGAAACTTGAAAGTCAGGAGAATTGGGATTGCTCTGGCAAGGAGACCAAGACGCTATCTGGGGTGGGGGGCCCCGGGGTTCCTTTGTGCAATGGCCTAAGTGTAATGGAGTTCCCTAACGTCTGCTTCTCCCAGCTGTCTCAGTATTAAAGCAAGGACATGAGAAAGGAGACAGACACGATACAAACTAGTAGAGGGAGCGGGGAAAGGTCATTACTGTCAGCGAATCTGTGGCTGTTGAGTTGGATTAACGGGCACGGCCAATCTTTGGAAACTTTTCCATTTATAACTTTTTGGGGAGTTGGGAATAGACCTTCATGAAGGGACCCCATGGGGCTTGTTGTGTGACTGGAGGGACGCTGTCCTTCGCTCACTGGGCTAGGGCTGCATGGTGCACTGGGTTTGGACTCAGAAGGAAGATCTGGGTATGAATCCGTTGTGCTCCTGTGGCCCCGGGGTGTCTCCTCTCTGCCCCCAGTGAGTTTCCCTTTCCTCGTTTGCCAAAGTAAAGGGTATTGAATTTCACGATCACTCTGAGGTTCCTCCCAACTCTAATCCTACGGCCTGGGAACGTGGGCATCGCAGTCTCAGGGAGAGGCTGGTCTGTGCTCCCCGACCTGGACGCCATCCTTGTCTTCCCTCGGAGACCTCTGGGGAGGGGGGCCCGGGCGCACGACTTCCGTGTGTGTGCACATCTCTCTACAACTCGCGTTCAAAGGAACCAGCCCCGCACCGGCAGAGCATTTGTATTTAAAGGATTAATTCATGCTGTTTGCTTGTGTGCGGTTAATCATACTGTTTCCTGCTAAATGATTACAATTGATTAAAAGCAAAGCTAGGGATCTAACAAGCAACCCGCGAACTGTTCAGATGGGGAGAGAGCAGGGTACCTGCCAGGTCCTTGCAAGCACAGGTGTTCCGAGGGCCGCCGTGGAGGGAAAGGATTTCTCCTCTTGCAGGCACAGTGTCAAGTCGCATCAGTCAGCTACAGGCATTGGGCTGCACTGCTTGTCTGGTTTCTCCAAGTGGAGAAGTAGGTGACGGGCCAGAGAAACGAAGGCTCGAGGGCCATCTCTGCTCAGAACAGGGTGTGCAGACCGTGGTCCATATACTTTGGGCTCTTTGTTAAGCTCAGTCCGGCCCTTCCTCGCATGCGGTTTTGTTTTGTTTCCTACCCTGCATATGCGGCTTGTGAGTCCCTTTGGAGGGAGAAATTTTAGGTTAGATTCAGGAGTGACGGGATCTCTGCCAGAAAGATTCTCAGCTGAGGCTTCCTAGCTCTGTGACCTTGGGCAAGCCGTAGCACCTTTTTGAACTTCATCTTCCTTGTTGGTAAAATGGGGAAAAATAATACTTATGGCTCCTGCTTCCTAGTGTTGTGAGGAGAGTGTTCTATGAAACTTAAAAGGGCTGTGCACTTAGGAGCTGGTATTGTTAAACTTCCCTTTTCTCCCCTGGGATGCCTAATACAGCATTCGATAAGGATGAGTGCCTGTGGAATTGAATTGAATTATATTCCAAGGGTGTGGCCTGAATTGGAAAGGTTCCAGAAGAGAGTAATCAAAGGAATTACAGGGATGGAAAAGAAAAATCTCTTCGTAAAGGTAAAAAGTAACACGGGAGAGAGGATCAAATCTTTCATTCATTCATTCATTCTCAGTCCACAGTGGCCAGTTTCAGCCCTTCGTCATTGCTTCCTGTTTTCTGATGGTGAATATTTTTCACTTTCTGGAAACCAAGGCAGCTCTTTTCCCTAAAGTCTTTAGTATGAAAGCTTTATGCTACGGAGTGAGAGCTAGCTCTGGAGTTAGAGGATCCAGGTCTTCATCTCGCCTACACCATCTTCCTGTGACCTTGGTCACATCTCTTCATAACTCTTTGAGCCTCAGTTTTCTCATCTGTATAATGTGCCGTTTGGACCAGGTGATCTCCTTTGTGACTCTGCGATCTTTAGGAACTTCCTGGTCACCTGGCAGGATAGGAGAAAATGAGCGACGTACCTGCTCCGCTGCTTGTCTTTCACTGTGACTTCTCCCAAATTGGCCCTGTTGGGAGTGAGGATCCCTGAGTACAAATAAGAAGGGCGATCTGTCCCTTGCCCCCTTCCGTAGCTGAGGATGGTGCCCCAAGTTTGGCCTCTCCCTCACCCCAGGGCTCAGCGCAATGGCAGAAACGCTTCTGCCCTACCTCCCGTTGTTTCTTCTACGAGCTTGGTTCAGAACCTACTCCTCGGGGGGACTATTAGACTCTGGAAGCATCCCATAAACCCTGCCCTTCCTCCTCCCCTACCCCCTCCCTCCGCCTGAATTTACACACAAGACGTAATTCAGGGGGATCGTTCTGTTGCCTGTGCCAATGGAGTGTTTCTTTCCAAAGAGACTCCTCTTTGTGTCTCAGCCATTAGCTGGATTTCCTGGCACGAGGCTCCGATCCCACCCAGCAGCTGTCCCCTCCCCGATGGAGAGACTTGAAGCAGCTGGGGAATCAGAAAGATGAGGCTACTTCGGGAAGGAAAGGAGGGAAGGAAGGAGAGAGCAAGGAAAGGATTGGAAGAAGGGGAGGGAGAGAAAGACAGAAAAGAATGAGTCTGAAGGGACCTTGAGTCCATTTGCAAAAACCATTTGTCCCCTCATAAAACTAATAAATTCAGAGGAAAATATCATTTTCTCCCACTGCATTGCTGGGCTTCAGTCAAACACAGTCAGATAATTATAACTAATAATAATTAAAAATTAAAAGTGCTCTAGGCACATACTTAGCATTTTACTCTTTGGCTGAGCATTCTGTAAGTATCAGGTTTCTTTCCCTCTTTTACTGTTTCTCTTAAAGAAAGTTCCGTTCATGAGGTTCCTCACAGACCAGAAGGCAGCTTCTTTTTCGGTGAAGGTTGGAGAGCAGCCTTAGCTCATGGTAGGTGTTGAGGAGAGGGGTTGGTTTTTTATCGGGGGTTTGGCTAAATATCCTGTTTCTTATTCTGGACGTCCCTGTGGAAGAACCCGTGCTCATGAACCCACCAGTGCGGGTTGGGTGTGAAGCTGGAGTCCCCAGGAGGGGATCGTGCGGTCTAGAACCGTCCTGCTTCACTTTCTGAGTGTTTGTGCTGGAGACGCTGTTCGGAGACTGCTTGGAGCCTGGACATCCCCGTGCCTTCTGGGTCCCAGGGGTGCTTCTGCTGCTGGTCTTTGATGAGAGATTCTCAGAGGGCTTCCAGCTTCAGAGGTCTCTTCTGCTTTCAAGGCCAGTGATCTTCCCTTGGATCCTGGACATCTCATTCTCCATGTGTATCACGAATGTGTGCATCAGCTCTCCTTTCCTTGAAAGCTTTCAGATTACTCAGTGAGAACTATGGAGCAGTCATGGAATTCTTGGAGTAACAAAACAGCACCATTCCCAGAATTTTAAAAATGCCACGTCATCCCCCTCTCCTCGGCTGGGAGTTAGGAGACGGGTCTAGTCGTGGCTCAGATTTATGATCTGCAGCAAGCCTTTTCCTCTCTCTGAGACCTCTCTGGAACGCGCTGTCCCTGAATGTAAGGAGAGGGGCTTTGTTTAGATCCCTTCCAACTCTGCGGCCTGTGATTCCTTGTCACAAAGCATTGGAATCCAGAGGCACGGGGGTAGAAAGAGTGTCCTTTTAAAGTCCTTTTAAGGTTTAAAGTGGCTGTGATGTAAGCATGGGTGGACAGGCGGGCCTGATGAATGGGAGCTGCATCACCTTTGTTGCCTTTGCCCACGGCAAAGATTCGGGAGGTGGTGGGAGTGGGGAGGGGCTCTCATGGCTGGCTTGGATGCCACCCTTGGCAGCCAGCATGGAGGCAGGCAGCTTCTCTGCTCTAGTTGGCCATGGCTGTAGTCACTCCTGTTCCACGACTCACGCTGTCTCTCAGTGTGTCACCGTAGCTTTACAGGAGCTCGCATAGCTCACTCACCGTCAAGATGGATAGAAGAGGAGAGCAGAAGGAAAAGAGGAAAGAGAAGGGGAGTCCAGGTGAAGCTCAATGACTGAGGCATTAGCGTGCCCTGGGACATTGGTCTACATGAGGAACTGAGAGGAGGTGGGAATGGCGGTGCTGGGTGGGGGACTTAATGCACCCGGAGGGCTCTGTTCAGGGCAGAAATGGTGCTTGGAATGGGGTCCTCAGGCTGCCTGTCTCTGCCCATTGTTGCCTGTCATTTATGCCCTGGGGCAAGGGTCCAACCAACTTTAGAGGCGGCACCATGCCATCCTGACAGATGGGCATGTGTGGAAGCAGCCAAGACCCAATGTCTGTGCAGCCATTGTGTTCACTGGAAGCTGCTTCTTGCCTGTAACATCCAAATGGTTGCTGCCTGCCCCTGGGACCAAATGCCTTCAGTTTAGTGAGAAGGAAGGGGCAGAAGCAGGGGTCAGTCAGGAGGAAGGGCTCAGTAGGAAAGAGATGGGTGATGGCAGGCGGGAGAGCTAGAGGGAAAGAAAGCAACCCATTCACTAAACATTGCTCTCCCTCTTCCCCGCTTTCCTCCCCCTTTTCCCCCAAAAAAGAAAGAAAGAAAGATTTCTGTGAAGTTGTTGATGGTACCTCCTCCGGCCTATGCAGACCCTCCTTCAGTCTTCCCTGGGCCCAGGATGGTTTCTGGTCCCTAGAGCTTACAAGTGGTCACCCCTAAGAGTTGCCCTGGATGGGATTCCGTTGCCAGAGACCTTGAATGGGAGAGATCTCTGTCCTCAATGTTGCGAATGCCTCCAGCTCTCCTGCCCTTGGATGCTCATAGCAACAAAGTCCTTGCCAGGAAAATGCCGAGTTTGGACACAGAGACCAAAAGCTTCCCAAGGAAGGGCCCCCCCATTGGCCACATGGATCATGTGGCAGGCCTGCCTGTGCCAGTCTGGACCTCACCTTTGCGTCCTCCCCGGTTTGCCGTCCTGAAGGATGCGTTCACAGACGGCTCCTCCGGTGGAGGAATGGCGTGTTCCTATCCATTAATGTTAAAAATGAGGCATGTTTTGCCTCTGGATATCATAATCCGTCTTTCTAACTGGCTGGAAGCGGAGTCCCCCAGCCTCTGCCAGGATTTGGTGGCCCAGCCTGGCCAAGAGGTGCTAACACCAGAAAAGAAATGAGAGCTGCGCCTTCTTTATGAAGGCCCAGATTGCACTCTTTGGTCTGGCAATAACAATTACTAATGACATTTAGAAAGAAATTAATGATGAGAAATGCAAGTTGGCATTTCGGGAGTGCCAGTCAGTAACATTGCATCAGAACTCACAGGAGAGGCGGCGGGGGAGGTGCCTCAGAGGGGGGAGCGGAAGAGAGATAGATGGAAAATTAATTTTGTTGTGTCAATAATTAACACAGACCCTCCCTTCTCTCTTTTGAAGTTTTTACAAAATCTAGACATGTGATCCGTGTGCTAGTGTTGGAGGGGGGGCCTCGGGGATTCGTGCAGGAGCTCTGATAGAGAATGGCACCATTCCCATCAGTCAACACCATCCGCCGAGTACTCACTATACTGAGTGTGAAGAGGGAGGGTGGAAATGAAAATAAGACACAGACCTTGTCATGAAGGAGCTCCCTTTCTGTTGGGAGAAGGTGGCCCCAGCCTCGTGGTAGGTCCTGAAGAAATGGAAGCTGTTAGACATCCACAGTCAGCCAATCAAAAACACTCGAAGGCGCTCGCTGGATGGTGGGCTGTTTTTTTTTTTTTTTAACAGAACTTGCTCTAAAGGGGGCTTATGTTCTCTCCTCTCTCCTTTCCCTAACCCCTGTCCCTCTCCCCACCCACAAACCCACACATTACCTAATACTTATAAAACCACATATAAATAAAGGGAAATGAGTAACAAGAATCAGCTCAGGTTCCCTGCTCTTCTCTCCCTTAGAATCAAATCAGCTCTTTGTGGTGAGGGACAACTGGGTGAGCCCAGCGCCCAGGGATTTATGCCCAACGGGCACTTAATAAATAAATACTGAGCTGAATATGATGCCAGCTGCCTTCCTGTGAGCCAAGGGTCTGTGGGTAAGGGAATGCACACAACAAGATGGGGGGATCAGCAAGGGCCCTTGATAGAATCTCAGATCAGGAGCGGAAAGAAGTAGGAAGGAGTCATGTTCTTTTTTATTTGTTCGGGTTTGGGATGAATGTTTGTGATCAGGGACAGTTGGAGGGACAGATCCTGCTCACATGGAGAGAAAACATATAATCAATCGCTTATACCAATTTTCCTGCAAATGGAAATTAGATTTAAAGAGTCACATCCCAGGCCCTCTCTGCAGGAGACACCGTGTTCCTATAACTGCCAAGTCCATGATTTAAGGTTATCTGCTGTTCTGAATTCTCCCCACCACCGCCCCTCCACAGTGGACAGGGAAGACTTGCCAGTGCCCTCATTGTCCAGCTGCAGTCCCAACCCTTCCCCCACCGACCAGTTATCCCTAACTATCCTCAGCTTGCTCTGAGATGTCTTCTCCGTGGCCCCACCTACGTGACCAGGTCTGCTCAGCCACTGGGTATCCACATAATGGATAAGATCCCCTTTAAGATGTTTAATGGCCCAGAGCCAGACCTCTGAAGGGACAGAAATTCACTTAAGGCAGCCTGCAGCAAAGCCCTCCTCTCAGTGGGGCTGGGTTCCGGGACAGTGGTCAGCAGCTCCCTTCTTTTCTCCAGCCTTGGAGTCTCATCGAACAACCCTCCTCTGCCTTGTTCCCCCAAGCCAGCCTGGGCTCCCTGTCCAGACAGAGTGATGATGACACGTGTGCCTTAGTGTTTTCACAAGGAACGTCTTGATCATTAAATATAATAGGTCTCAGCTGCAGTTTTGGTCATTGGAGCATGCATACAATTCATCACAGCAAATTAGGTATGTCTTGCGTCTTCAGGACTTATCTTCCCATAATTTGGGGGCATTTTGAGGGGGTGGAAGCCCACTCCGTGTGGACTGTGGAAACCATTTTTTGAGGGAAAACATGCTATATTTGACTAAGGGGGGAATATGACTTACTAATAGTGTGAGAACTTTGATTTCCTGCTTAGGAAAGATATTTTTGAAGTAGAGAATTTCTTCTTTTGTTTTTTTATTTTTTTAAAGTTTTGGGGGACAGGAATTAAATGCATTTTGATTTCAGCATCCTTTTATAAATATAGTTATTTGATCATATATATACTTAGAAATAAATTGTGCATGGCTTTCTTATAAAAGTACCATGTTTGATATATTCAAAGATGTTAAGGGTTGGGAAGAAAACAGACTTTTTTTTGAGGTAGGGCATGGGATCTTCTCTTCTTTCCTCTGCTTCTAGTTTTGGAGAAAAGTCAAGAAAGTCCTTGGTAAAAAGGTATACTTCTGTTCAAAGTTTCTTTATTCTTCCTTAAATCCCCCTTTTACTTTCTTCAGTTCTTCAGTCCCATTCATTTAGATTCTATCTTGAGCAAATTCTTTGTTAGAGGAAAAAAAGAATAAACAAACCAATCAACCCATAAGATCCTTGTTGTACATCCCACACAGCATCCTTGTCTCTGCACTGGCTATATCCCATACCTAGTCTCCACCATTTATTATTTCTTGTCTCCCTCAGAACTGTTTTCATGCATCTCCTTTCACATGAAGACTTTCCTGTTCCCCCTTGCCTGTTACTGGCACCCTCGCCAATACAGATTTACCCTGTATTTTGTTCATATTTTGTACATTCTTAGTTTTCCCAGATTGGTGGATCATAGTAAGCTCCTTGAAGGCAAGAACTATTTTGCTTTTGTCTTTCTCTGTGCTTTGCACAGTGCTTAGCACCTAGAGGTGCATTTAAAAGATGCTTGTAGATGGACTGATTAATCTCGGCATTTGCATCTCCCCCAGGATCTCTGCTTAAGGAGTCTATATGTCATCCCAGCTTTGTCTGTCTGATGACAGGGGATAGACCAGAGCTACATGTGACCCCAGAGAATCAAAAGATCAGAGCATGTTAGTTCACCCAGTTCAATCTTCCTGTTTTATAGATGGAATCACTGAGGCTACCCAGATTTTTATCAGTTTATCTCACATTCTTTTGTTTGGTGGAGGGAGACTGCCAAAAATCATTAAGTAGTCAGTTGGCCATGGCCACAGTCCAATCCCTTCTTTCTTGTAGAGTATTTGAAGACGAGAATGGCAGTGATAAAGAACGAGGAATCAAAGAGCTGGGAGTGAGCAGCTAACCAGCATAGGTTTTGTGTGGGACGATAAGGGTGGGATAGACCCTGGCGAGGCTCTTGAACAAAAGGAAGTGTGATAAAAAAAAAAAAAAGCACACCGGATTTGGCATGGCAATAAACATTTATGGGTTGTGAGTATCCTTGCTACTTACCACTTGTGTGACTTCTTCCCTAGGATGCATTTTCCTCATCTGCAAAATGAAGGGATGGGGGACATACACTAAAGCATTTCAAAGGTCCTTCTGGCTCTGAGTCTTACAATTCTAGAAAATCTTTCTGATCTAAGACTTCTTCCTTCAGCTCTAACAATGATCATATTTTTGTCAGGGTCTCTTTCTTAGATGAAATAATATATTCAGAATCCCTTCCAACTTTGAGGTTATACTGTATGATTCTAGGATTCTCCTACTGTGCTTTAGTAAAGAACATTTAAGGGATGGAGTCATAGGAGTATGATTGTTCTAGCTTCCATTGGCTTTGGCTGGCTAAAGTTTGATTTATCCTGCGGTGCTCAGGACGGGTCTGCTATTCGTTCTGGAGGAGTGAACTGCTTCTTATGAGCCTTATTGTGAGGACTAGTCTCCAAAAGAAACAGAGCGGTGTTTTGGATAATTCAGGGCTTCACACTATCCTCTGCACATAGTAGGAACTTGGTAAGTGCTTTTTGAATTGAATAAAAAGTTGGCAGCACACTCCTGGATTCTCTAATCAAAGACCCAGGAAACAATTTCAGAAATCAGAATGAAATCTCAGTGTTTGGCGAAGGATTGAGGGGAAAACCCAGTGATTTCAGTATTTGAATATTTGGGACTCAGGTTTTACACCTGAGCATGATCTCTTATAGCATGTACAGAGGTCCGTGGAGGTGGAATTTGTGAAAAAAAGATGCTCTTTGGATGACTCAGTGATAAAGAATCTTTTCTAGATAAGCGGTTGTGTTTTTAATCTCCAAGTCTTCTAGATTTAGGGAGAAAGAAAAGGCTATCTACAAAGTGAGAAACTGCCTGCACACTCGACTTCAATAATCCATATTGCTTTAACGGAAGTAGATGGTATAATTATTCTCATTTTACAAAGTAGTGAACTGAGGCTTAGAGAGATTAAGAAACTGTCCAGGGTCATTTAGCTGTATGCAGGTAGGATTCCAATTCAGATCATCCTGACTCTTAAATTCAGCATTCTTTTCCATCCCCCCTAAGCTGCCTCAAGTTAGCTAGCCTACTCCCCATTTCATTCTGCTTTTGTGCCCTTGTGCAGACTACTCCCTCTTCCTCCTCTTTGCTAATCTGAATTCTTCTTTTCCTTTAATTCTCCTCCTACACGATCCTGCCAGATGAAAAGTGTTCCTGCCTCAGATTGTCCTAGAACTCATTGTTTAGATTTGCCTTTTGTCCTTCCCACACTACCTTGTATTTTTTTTTATTTTGTAGGCATTTTGTTTACTCTTTATTAGACTATAAGATCCTTGAAGGCAGGGACTGTATTGTTTTTCATTTTTACATCTCTAATCCATATATAATGTCTTTCACATAATAAGTCTTAGATGTTTACTGACTTGTATTAACCTATATAATTGGAAATCTGCAAATTAAAAGGGGGTAATAAAGACATTAAACACCCTTTCTACTCAGTGGCTTATATTTCCTGAGTTTATTGTCAAATACGTCCCTCCTTTGTGGCTTACAGTTCCTTATTTGTGATATTGGGGGTAGTGTCTTGTTAAGGGGTCTCTGGGAAAAAGCCATTTGTAGTGATGGTTATTGCAGAGAGAGAGCATGGGAAAAGGAGTCTGTGGCACTTTCACACATGGTGAAGCAGAGACAAGAACTAGACCCTGGCATATCCATCTGTTTTGGGCTGGGGGAAGATGCCAGCCCAAGCTTTCCATAATGGCAAAGGGAAGAAATCCCGTGCCTTGCTTTTTGTCTTAAAGTCTGAGTTTGACATGACGAGTTTGGAGGACACATTAACCACTGAGGGAAAAATGAGCTGTCCCTATCCTGCTCTTTGGTTCCCCTTACATTTGCTGAAAGCAGCCCTGAGAGCTGAATAGCTGCCCCAGAGAGTGGGGAAGGGTTGATGGGCAGTGATTTTTGCCAAGGGCAACACTGCCCATTATGAAGCAACATCGAACCCGCAACACAACTGTGAAGTTGACTTTTCTTTTCCCGCTTCCCTCCTACCTAGCCATTCCCCTACTCCAAGTGCCCACTGCTGTCTTCTGAGGTTCCCCACTGAGGGTCCCACCTGGCTTGCCCCAGATAACTCTCTGTCTGATCTTACCTTTCCTTTCTCCTGCCAAGCTCTGTTCTCACGGTGTGACAATGGATGTTGAAGACCGGATCAGATAAACTAATCCCGGCTCTTAGAATCTGATAGTGTTTTATAAGTTATTAGAGTTGTAAGGGACCTGAAGGCAGGTCATCTAATTCAACTCTCTCTTTTTAATAGATGGGGAAACTGATACGTAGAGACAGCAACTATAGTTTACTCCTTCCAGATGACAGACTGCCTTAATCCAATCAAAATGTATATAATTCTCTTAAAAGACCCTTAAGAAGGAACTTTATTAGTAGGAACTTGAATTAATGTGTCAGTCCAATGGGAAGCAATGTTTTTTGGGAAGGGGAGAATTCCCAGTGCCATTCATCACACTGTGGTGGGCAGCCACCTATTCTATCTATGCATAAGGCAGTCAGTCCTCAATGATAGAATTTCTGAGGTATAACAGCCCAGGCAGCTCCCTGCCAATAATAATAATTCCTCACATGGATACAACACTTTCCTTTTCAACTTGCTTTCACATCTATTATTCAGGTGATTCTCACAGCAAGCCCGTTGTGAAGTTGACACACTATAGTGTACTGGTTGGAATTCGAGACTTGGACAGTTACTAGCTGTGGGGATCATAGGATAGTCGCACTCTCTCAGAGCCTTAGTTTCCTCATCTATAAAATGGGAATAATAATAAATATCCACCTCGGAGTTTTGGGCATCCACTGAGATTATATGTAAAGGACTTTGAAAAACCTCCAAGTTCTGTATAAATATTAGTTATTAGTTTATAGGTTGGCAGTTGGTGTTGTTAATGACAATTCAAATGTTGGTGATTTTAAGATGACAGATCCTCGGAAAGAGCTCAAAAGTCTTTTAATTCAAGCTGTAGCCATTTAAGCATTCCCAGTTAGGACCTCTCTGACGTGTGGTCCTTTGATCTACCTGATCACCTCCATTGATAGATAACTTACCTCCTTCTGAGGCAGCTCATTCCACTCCTTACTTGTTCAAGGCCACAAACAGCTAGTTAATAATGGAACCGGGTTCTGTTGTGTTTAGGGTATAGGTACCAGTATCCCAGGATGAAACAGGGAAATAAACTTCTCTGCAAGGAAGTGGTAAAACTTCCCTGTCACGGTCTTTCTGTAGTCAGCCCTGCGCAAATCCAAAAGGAACAATGAGACCCTGCTCTCTTATCTTTTCTTGCTGCTGTCTGCAACTGCTAGGGGTTCATCTCTATGGGGATGTGGGTCCAGCCATCTGGGGGATGGGTCACCCTGACTTGAGGTGTTTTTCATGTAGGATCTGACTGCTCTCTCACTCCTCAATCCAAAAGAAAAACTAATAATGAAACCCCCAAACTACTCCCTCACTCTCCACCCCCACACATACTCTTGACCATCAACAATGTAAAACTGTTTTTGCCCTCGATGAAAGAATTTCTAGTTAGGATTCCTGTCTAGGATAAGATCAAAGAGATACTTTTCTACTCTTTGGAGAAAAAATAGTAGCATTTACCCAGAATGCAGAGTCATAAGGAAATGATGGCAGTGGTGGAGAGGAGGCAAGAGGAGGTTTGCATCTTTGGCTGTCCATTTCTAAAAATACTTCATTATTGTATTTGATTGTGACAATAACCGTTCCATTCCCTGCCTTCCTTTTACGAGGCTGCTATGTTACAGAACATCTTTCCTTTATTTCCTCTGCTTCTTGGCATGGGCTAGGAAACATACTGATGTGGGGACATTTGCATTTTAGAGTATAATTCTCCCGAGCCTTAGCTCCCCCAGGGTGGCTATTATTAGTTGCCTTGTTTTGTTGGGTGACTGTGTGAATTGGAGTGTGTTTACAGGGTAGGTTCTCTAATAGAAGACTTCGGTTCTCTTAATAATATATTCTCTGGTGGGTCTTATTTCCAAAGCACCACAGTAGGGAACCATGGCTCCCCTGGGCTTTGTTCCACTTTTTTTCCTTTCACAACAACATTTTATTTAGTGTTTTTATGGGGAGGATACTGACCAGCTGAATGAGATATTTCCCATTCAGTAGATAGGCCAGCTTTGGACCTTTTCTACCTCAGGCCCATGGATTCTGGACTTAGAAAAGGATTCTGGACTTCTGAGAGAGGTAATTCATAGGATCATAAATTGCATTAGAGCTGGAAGGAACCTCAGACGCCATGCAGTCTCACTTATCCTTTTGAGGTTAAATATCTTTCCCAAGGTCACCCAGGTGGTATGGCAGAAGTGAGATATGGACTCACATTTTCTTTTCCATTACTCTTTTCATTTTACCATGTTGCCTTTCTTAAACTCTGATGGGGATATTCCCTGTCTAGCTTGAATGGGAAACTAATAAAAGTTTGCTATCCTGACTCAGGCTCAGTAGATTCTAAGAAGTTTCAAATTGTGTTCTTTCAACTAGAGAATGGGTCTCCCTGACTCATATTCAGGGGAATGACTCCTAAATGGAACTAGGGGGAGGAAAGTCTTTGGAAGCAACTCAGAGAAGTCTACCCTGCAAAGCTAATTGACCCACCAACCAGTCATTCAACAAACCTTTTAAAAGTACTATATTAGCCTGACACTATACTTCAGGGCTTCTTAAACTTTGTCCACTTGTGGAGCCCCCCCCCTTTTTTTTTTCATTTTACATCTTTTTTTTTCTTTTGAAAAAAATTTCTTTACAACATTATCCCTTGCACTCACTTCTGTTCCAACTTTTTCCCTCCCTCCCTCTACCCCCTCTCCCAGATAGCAAGCAGTCCTATACATGTTAAATATGTGTGACCCCTTTTTGCTAGAGAAAATTTTTATATGATCCCAAATATATAGGTTTATAAATCAAACATTTACAGATAATAAATCATAATTCTATGATTCTCATATTAAGTTATGAGAGTCTTTCCCGTGGGGTTGAGAACTACAGTTTAAAAAATTGCATTAAACTAGATGCCAGGGATACAAAGTTGACAATGAAATCCTCCTTTCCTACAAGAAGCTTATATTCTATTGTTCCTCAGTGTTATTGATGGATTGGTCCTTGATCCTCAGGCTCTATCTTGACAAGTGATACAGCGTACCATCAGTGGTACCTCCAGTGAGAGAGAAGTCTTTCCTCCTTATGCACCTCATTATGTTTCTTGGTCATGATGATGCAGCTAGTTCCTGGTAGAACTAGGATGAAGACTCCTGGTCTGGCGTTAGGCTTGCTGATGGCCTTGTGGAGGAGGTGAAAGACCATATGACCAGTGTTCTTCCCATGCACTGAATTCTCCACCCTTGTGCTGTCATATCTCTTTTCTTTTCCTTCTCTTTACAACTGAATTCCTCAAAATAGAGATTCCTAAAAGCTCGGGAGTTCCAAATATAATTGAGTCACTCACACAAGACAGATTCCCTGGCCAAGCATGGTGTGACACTCACTTCCTGCTGATCCACAGTGGCAGACAACAGCCTAGCTTGTTGTCTGGGAGGTGAAGGGAAAAACCTTACACAGGATTTCCCCTTCATGTAAAGGAGACACTGCTTCCCGACCGCCTGGGCAAGCTATTTTCAGAGATTCTTCCAAGGCAAATGGAGGCTGGTCTTGATATCATTTTGACGAGCTTCGTGATAATTTGATGGGCTGTTGTTTTGAGAGTGGGGGGGAGGGACACAACAACCGCCCCACAAACCAACTCTGAATTTATAGGTGAGACCGACAAAACTAGATAAACACAGTCTGCTTTTAGGGGTAGGGAATGAAGAGTGAAGAGAAGAAAAGGAATTGGAACCCCAGATATGCCAGCTTAGTGTTGCTGCCCTGGCTGGGAGGAGGGATGTCACCTGGCTTTTAGAGGGAGCCATGGATATCACTCTCAGTTTTAATGAAGTGTATTAACTAAATTGTGTTCTGAGTATTCATTCAGCCCTGTTTATAGCACGCTCTCGAGTACGTTTACTGTTTGTCAGAAGTGCAAACTAGTGAACATATGAAGCTTTAAGACAGGCCATCTGTTCGTCTTAGACCCTTGGACGATTGTCAAACTGTTCTAAAAATAAGCCCACACAAATGACAAGGGGGGGGGACAGGTGAATTTTTTTCCTCAGCACCATGTAGCAGAAAAGGGAGCAAAGCTGCCCATAGAATAAGGAGGGAGAAGAAGAAGGAAGAAAAGAGGGGAAAAAAGGGAAGGAGGAAGAAAATGAAGAGAAAGAGATAAACAAAGATAATAGTTGGAATATCCCATTTATCTTCTTTTTGTCTGATTTTCTTGCTTTCTTCTTATAGTGTCTCCCCTTTTGGTCATCCCTAACCACAGCCTTAGGGCTAGCCTGGTACTAATTGACGTTTCATGCTTCCCCCTTGGTTCCCAATAGGAAATAATAATCTCTTATGGCTTTAGCTGGGGCCCAGCCCGTATAGTTTGCCCAAAGTAATCTCTTTTTTAAAGTCAAGCTGATAAAAAAAGAAAACCAAACTGATCTTTATTGATGGAACTAGAATTCTCAAACTCATGGAGCTAGATGGCCATGTAGATAGAAGCAAGGAGGGAGGGGCAAAGGGAAGTAGAACTTTGCCTTTCCCTTGAAATAAGACTAATGACTATGATGATTACTCTCTTTTATACATAGGTTGTTGTTAGTAGAATGGATTAAGTGTCTGACTGAGAATTAGATCCTGTCTCATACACTGAGATCTGTGATATTTGGCAAGTCATTTAACCTTTCTGCCTCAATTTCCTTATATAAAATGAAAATAATAATAGCACAAGCTTGTTGTGAGGTTCAGATCAGATAATAATGTATATAAAATGTTTTCCAAATCTTAAAGTATTATCCTATTTTCATACAGTCCTTTATAGTTTGTAATATGCCTTCCTCACAAGTCTTTGAATTAGGTAATATATGTATTATTATCTCTACAGGTGAGGAAATAAAGACAAAGTTATATCATATTGTGAAAAGAGTATTTTCTTTATTGGGACCTTAATTTTTGCATATTAAAATGCGGAGTTTAGACTAGGTGATCTTTAAAATAATTTACAGCTTGATATCCTATGTTCCTATGATTTGGCCATAGAGCTAGGTAGGTGTTGGAGTCAAGATCTGAATCTGCGGCTTTTGACTTCGTTTCTGTCTTATCAAGGAAGAAAGCATGTCTGGCAATTTTTTTAAGACCATAATCTTCAAAATAACATGTATTTAGCTGCTACTGTATATCTTACACCTTGCTAGGTATTAGGTATTTCTGAAAGATACAAAGTAAATAGAGTTTCCTGCCTAGGAGGAGTTTATGTTTAGCTGGAGGAAGAGGTGTACTACCTTTGTGGGACAAGCACAGTGATTTAGGACTAGTGAGTGTTTGGGTGTGATGTCATCTTAGCCATATATATATTAGCAATATTGCAAGATGTACTGATATACTTTGAGTCCTGACACTTTGTTCTGGTGACAGTTCAGCTCCTCTTATACCTTTTAGCTCAGGAAGCACCTTGAGGGGAGTGGTCTTTTCAGGTTGAGGCAAGGTGATTTAATAAAAAGAACAATAAATTTTGAGTGAGAGAACTTGATTTCATGTTCTTGATCTGCCATGTATTAGCTGTCATAGTTAAATAAAATTACTACAACTCATTTAATTTTTCTAGGCTTCAGTTTCCTCATTTAGTAAAACAAGATGGTAGGTTTAGATCACTTATAAGTTCCCTTCCAGAACATCTAGGTGGCACGCTGGGTCGAACTCTGGGCCTGGAGTCAGGAAGATCTGAGTTCAAATTTGACCTCAAACACTTAATAGCTTTGTGGTCTTGGTCAAGTCACTTAACCCTGTTTGCCTCAGTTTCCTCATCTGTAAAATGATCTGGAGAAGGAAATAGCAAACCACTCTGGTATCTTTGTCAAGAAAACCCCAAGCAGGGGGCATAAAAAGACAGATATGACTGAACGACTGAACAACAGGAAGTTCCATTCCAGCTCTAAATTTATGATCTTATAATTCTTTCTCTCTCCCTCCCCCTTCCCATTCTTGTCTTCCCTGTAGGGGCTACTTTGTGATCATCCATTTTAAAATGTTCCTCCCTGATATTGTACCAGGGAGAAGGAAATAGTGGGTGTTCTTGGAATATTGGTTGGGATATGAAACACATCAAAGATGGAGAATAATGTCAGGAGATTCTAGAGAAGAAGCCAAACTGTGAGAGAGGAAATTCTCAAGCGTGTTTTTGACAAGTTGGTGGGGTAGTCCTTGGAGAGAGAAAAAATATATAGTGATTAATGGACATCATCATCATTGTCACCTCATCAGAGAGATATTCTAGCAACCTCCCTCCCTCCCCCAAGCATTTGTAACCTCCCCCACTGCTTGTGTGGTTCTTGGGACCACCTTGTAATCTCTGTTATCTATAAGGAGGGGCTGGGAAGAAGTCAGTCAGTCAGCCGGGCATGCCTCCATCTCTTCCTTGTGCTCAGCCCAGTGGAGGAGACTTGAGTAGTAGGATACCCAGCTCTGGTTTCAAGGCACTTCCTTTGTAGCTAGGAATAGGAAAAGGGGCTAATTAACCTAAGAAACAGTGAAAGAATCATATAGACTAGAAGTGAAATAGACTCAGAAAAGAGGAACTGGTGCTTCTGTGGGAGGGGACTCGGATCATGAATTTAGGATTGGAAGGAACGTTAGATATTATCTAGTCCATTGCTCTTATGTTACAGAGGAATTAACTGAGTCCCACTGAGGTTAAATAGCTTGCCTAAGGTCACATAAGTAGTAGAATAAGAATTCAAACAATTATGGATAAGGGAAATGAGTATTTTATCGTCAGAAGATAATAATCATGTTCATGGCCCAGTTCTTATTTACTGTGTGACCTTATGCTATTAACTTCAGTTTCCTCTTCTATAAAATAGGGATAAAACTTGTACCACAGATCTCACAGGGCTAATGTGAGGAAAGTTCTTTGTATACTTTAGAAAATTATTAATTATTATTATTGTTGTTAATATGACCCCAGTCTTCTTTAATATACTCTCACTAAACTAATATTTATTAAGCATCATGGGAGAGAATCTTTGACTTCAGGGAGTTTATACTTTATTCTTGTTCAGTCATTCACTCCTGTCTGATTCTACATGACAAGTCCAGTATCTTGGCAAAGATATTGAAATGCTTTCTTTTGCCTGCAATACCCCCATTTTATAGCTGAGGAACTGAGGCAAATAGGGTTTAGGTATTTGCCAAGTGTTACATAGGTAATAAGTATTTCAGGTCATATTTGAACTCAGATCTTCCTGATGCTCTATCCACTCTACCACCTAGCTTTATGTACAGGAATAAGGAAAATATATCTAAACAAAACAAAACCTCTAGAAGAATTCAGAGGTAGTATGTAATTAAGATATGTGTGGAGATCTCCTTCAGTGGATAGGTTAATCAGGGAAGACTTCTTGAAAGAGGTGACCATTAAATTGGGCCACCCCATCCCACCACCCTTCTGGCTTTAAGTATCTAGGTTGTTCTAGGGGAAGAGAATCCATCTACTAGCCTGTGAGCTCCTTCCAGGTAGGAGCCATGCTGTATTTCTCTTTTTATCTCCTGCAGTTTTCAGTAAAGAGTAGAGGGCTCAGAAAGTATTTTGAGCAAATGAACAACAGAGTGGCTCCTCTTATCTTGGCTGCAGAGGGGGGAAAAAGAGCAATTTCTTGGGCTCTTCTCTCAGTCCCAGATGGGGTCTTGCCTCCCTAGGATGCTCGTGGCTTCTGTTGGCATCCAGAGTGGTCTGCCAACCTCCCTTGCCTCCCCTTCACCCATCTCTAACATATGGTCCTGGGGTGCATGAGCATGCTTTCCTAGGCAGTCTGTCTCCAGAACAGTCTTGTACCAAATACCTCGATTCGTAGCAGATGCACAATTACACTATAGAGCGGATGGATTATGGCCTGAAACCATCTTCCTCCCCCCTCCTCCCCTCCCCACCTTTGCCGTTTTATTTTATTCACCTGCTCCTCTGTCGTACACCTGTGACTTGCTGGCAGGCAGGGAGAGCCCTAGCACGAGTGCCAGCCTCGGAGTGGGCCTCCCTCCCTCCCCCCACCGCCACCTCCCTTTTCCCCTCCGGGGCCTTTATGAGGCCGGGAAGTGTTCAGTTTCGGAGTCGGTAGCATCTTTAAAAACCGATTTTCCTCATTCTCTGAAAGGCCTAAATATAGCATGGGCGTAAACAGAGAAGTAGACGTTAAGCCAAAATGCCCTTGTGAGAACCATGCCGGGTGGAAGGAGCCCTTTAAGAAGGTTTGATTAAGTTCTCCTCTATCCCTCCTACTGCAGCTCAAAGCCATGGGGGGAAGGAGCTGCAGCTTCTTTTAGGGTTATTGAACTGTGTGAATTTTCAGCCGATCAGCATGGAGTTACTCAGCACAGGTGTTTGGGTAATTGGGAGGCCCGGACGACAAGGGACACTTTACGTCCCTCCACTCCCACTCCCACCCTTTGTCGGGGCCGATGCCAGTTCTGAGCTGCCTGGCAGGTCTTTTCTTGTCTTGTTAAGTTTGAGCAAAGATGGTTCTGCACTTATTTGGAGGGCTCACGGGGTCTCTCCCACTAATTTTGACATGAAAGCTCACACTGACTGTTTCATCGTGTTTTTAAAATGTTCCTTCTGTGGGTACATCTTGTTCTTCCAGTTAGCCTTGGAGCCCCATGAGAACAAAGACTGTCTTTTCCTTCTCTTTGTTCCTCACTTAGTGCCCTGGGCCCCAGGATCTCATCTAGGAGCAGATGTAAATAGAATTTAGGGTTCCCTTCTGCTCTTTCCCTGTCTTCCTGAATCTCGTACACTGACCTCGGGCAAGAGCTTCCAGTTTACAAGAAGCCTCTGTTCACCTTTGCTTTCTTTTCTTCAGGTGTGTAGTTCAAGCTGCTTGTTTACGGGACTTGTCATAAGTATCAGATGCAGAATTTGGATCCAGGGCCTCTGCGTCCAAAACCATGGATGCTTCCAGGCTAATGAATTTATAGGAAGAGAACTAAGCATGAAATTCCATTTTAGCCATTTTTCTTTCTCAAGGCCTCAATTTCTCCATCTGTAAAATGAAGGTGTTGGATTAGATGATTAATCTAACTCTTAAAGGGCCTCAGAGACCATCCATCTATTGTCCAAACTCAGATCAGGTAGGATGGTCTAGTGGTATTGGCACTTTTCCAGGAAGCTATTCCTACATCATTGATCTCCATCCTTCCCATTCCCCTGTCTGCTTGAATCTCTCTCTCTCTCTCCCTCCCTCCGTTCCTCCCTCTCTATGTCTCTCTGTCTTTGTCTCTTTCCCTCCCCTTTTCTCTCTTCTTCTTTCTCCCTCATCCCCCCTTCTCTCTCCTTCCCTCCCTCCCTCCCTCCCCTTTTCTCTACACCTCATTCTATTTCTGAATTTCTCTGTGTCTGAGAGGAATTCAGAAGATTTAGGTTCAATCCTGTTACATCCTGGATATATGACCCCTGGGCCAGTTACTCAGCTAACCTCTCAGTGCCCTGAACAATAAATTGTAAACATGTTGGGATTTGCATTGGGAGAGGAAATTTTTATTTTGGGAGTTCTCTATAATCAGGGAAACCAAAGCTTCTTTTTAAAAGCACTAATATAAAAGGAAACGGATCATTTCCTTTTTAGTAATTTCATGAAACTGGGATAACGAAAAGGACCTAAGAAATGCTGCTTTAACCTTAATACTATCTTTTGTGAAATAGTAATTATTAAGAAGATACAAACCCTGTTTGTAGTGAGAAATTTAATTGCATGATGAAATTTGTCAGCTATCTTTGGATTCTGAGGATGAAAGTTTAAATCTTGGCTTTGTCAGTTACTTCTTCCCCACTTTGCATTTCATCTTTCTGTTCTGTAAAATTTGAGGGGTTAAATTCAGCCACGTCTGTCCTGTTCCAAAAGTATGTATGTGTGAGTGTGTGTGTGTGTATACACATGTACATACAGTTCTAACCCACACGCATGCATGCATACATAGAAATAGATAATTGAATGGATGGAGGATGGATGGAGAGCCCTGCCTTCACTCATTCTCACCTCCAGTGCCTCCTGGGGCAGTGGAGGTGACACAGGGTTTGCAGAGCCCTGACTGGTTTGGCTACTCTCTGGCAGCCCTTACCAAACTGGAACGCATCCATTCCACCGCAGGCTTAGTGACAGACTCGTTCGAAGTGTGAAGAGGCTCGTGACGAGGTTGGCTACCGTGTGGGGGAATTGTTTCAACCCCAGTAACTCTCAGAGACTGTCCCTCTGTTCATGGGGCCTTCTGCTAAGCACGTCTGAAATCCTGGTTCCCTGAAGTGCTGTGGCTGAAAAACCCATGCTTTCCGGAAAGACATTATCTGGGACTGGCCATCACTCGCTCTATGGGTGGGTTTCATTGTGTCTCTTGTGAGGAGGGATGACTTTTCTAAGCCCTTCTGCCAGAAAAATATGGCCTGGACTGCTCACTCTTGCCCTAGCCTGGGGATGTCACTCTCTGCAGGTAAGGCAAGAGAGAAAGTTCTCCTCTGTGCCAGCCCTTCCGTAGGGCCCAGGAGAATACGAGAGCAGACAATGGCGTGGTACATTCTCTTAGGGAGCACGCGGTGCCGCTGGAGTTCAGAGGGAGGGAGCAGCTCTCCCTGCTCTGGGGGCTGGAGTGGTGGAGAGCCAGACCTTGAAGGATGGGGGGCCTTCAGAGAGACAAAGAAGGAGCAGCTCGAGCAAAGGTTTGGAGGCAGGATGGAGCCGGCAGTGTAGGTGTTGATTGGGCTGGAAGGGGAAGAGAGGGGCAATGGCGAGGTCACGTTGGTGCTCCTGTTTGCCCAGAAGGGCGCCGCCGGATCCGCCATCCCCGTCAGCGCGGGCCCAGCGTGCTTGTGGGCGGGGGAGGCTTCACTCGGGGAGCTTCATTATCAGATTTAGAGCCACATACCATTCCTTTATTGACCTGCCTCTTGCAATCAATGCCAGAGCCACATAGGTTTGAAATCATGTTCCCTAATGGTGGAGTATGCTGATGGCGCATTATCTCCTGAAAGACACCACCTAAATGAGGGTGGTCTTTGCTGGCATGGAGAGGCCGGCCTTCATTCCCACTGTGGTGGATGGTGGCTCCTTTGCCTTTGTTATTGTTATTTATTATTATTATTTTTATTTTTATTACTGGTATTCAGCACAACCTAAAAATAGAATCCTAATGATGTGAGATTGGAGTTGTCATTATCACACCGAGCCAGAAACAGGCTGGAGAACAAGGAGACGACCAAGGGTAGATGGGGATTTTTTCACCTTTCTTTCCCCAGTGTTTCCCCCCACCCCCAAACCTTTCCAAACAAGACAACTCATCCCTCAATACATTTCCTGTCCCAGGTCAGACATTTTAATCATATTGGAGCAGTTTGTCACTGTGACTAACGATCTATTTACCAATAATAATTCTATTCAGTAACTATTCCTTTTCTCACCGTTCTCCTTCTCCCCTTCCAGACACCCTTTGTTTGGAAATGTTAGTCACAGGTTCCAAGCTGACTTGTCAGATAAGTCTTCTTATCTACAAAAGCGGGAATGGAAGTTTTTGCCATTGTGTAAAAGGGAATCGAGTTTCCAAGATCCTTCTGTAATCTTCTGGTTCATTCAGAAGTTGTTTGGGTTCTAGATTGAAAAGGCATGTTTATATCTTCCCCCTAAATAATTATCCAATTCAGCCCATTCAGTGTGAACAATGATTATTTTGCATCTTTGCTTTTGAAAGTTGCATATAGTCAAAGGGGAGAATATAGGATTTGGAACTATAAAAGACATTGAAGATGATCAAATACAGCCTTCTTATTTTTTAGATCGAGGAACTAAAATCTTGAGAATGCAAATGAATTGTGCAACACCCATTAGAGTTGGAGCTGGGACTTAAAACTACCAATTCTAATATTTCCTAGAGTCCTGGCCCATTCATGGAGAGCCTGGCTTTGCCACCAATCAGTCAAGGACATCTCTTCCCTGACCCTTCATTTTCATAGAGTGTTAAGTCCTTTAGAAGCCTTCCAGCTCATACATTTTATTGAAAATTCTACCATGATTATTTCTACCTTCTGTAAGATATACTGTGACATATTTAACATGTAAAAGACTGCTTGCCATCTGGGGGAGGGAGCGGAGGGAGGGAGGGAGGGGAAAAATCGGAACAGAAGTGAGAGCAAGGGATAATGCTGTAAAAATTTACCCTGGCATGAGTTCTATCAATAAAAAGCTATTTAAAAAAAAGAAAGAAAATTCTATCATGAGTGATCAATTTTTTAAAAAAAAAAAAAAGACAAATGGATACAAGACAGTAAGTTCTTTTTATAGTGTTGGTAACTGGGTGAAAGCTGCAGGTGCTTACTACCAGTGTCATCCTGGGTAAGTCCCTTAAACTCCCTGGATTTCAGTTTTCTCACTTGTGAATAGGCTCCCATGTTCCTATGATCAAACTGTCGATAGAGTTTTTCTGTGCCGGAGAACTTAAGATTTAGGAACTCAACACCACTTCTGACACCTGGTGGTCAGTTGGCGGCGCTGCATGATCTGGAAACTGCCTGGGCTTTAAATGGGGTCAGGGCTACCTGGAGCGTCCTGGCCCGGGAATGGAGATTCATGCGTTAACTATTTTCACCAGACAGTTATCATGAGACAGATGCCATTGTGCTAACCCAGCGTAGTCCTCCGGAACCCGGAGCGCTTTGCTTCTTTCTCCTGTCCTCCTCCTGTGGGCTATGTCCCATTTACCTGGATGTTCTCATAAGGAATTATGGGGTGGACTGATGGGCAGGGGACGAGACCCGTGGTCACAAGGCCGAGTTGGGCCTCCTTCCTGAGGCCTCAGTTTCCCCATCGGTAAAATGAAAGGCTTCGCAGATGGTTGCTAAGGATACATTTTTTATTGTGTATGTATATATGTGTGTATGTATGTATATGTGTATATATAACATATGTAACAGATTCACTGTATATTATTATTACTTTTATCAAGAAGAACTCGGTGGTTCCAAGTGGGTGATTATGTTGAGAACAAGGGAGCAGGGGAACCGAGCTCCCCTTCACTTTGTGGGCTTTGAGAGCGGAGCCTTCTCTGAGGCCGCCGGGCCGGTTTGGGGCCCCGTCTCTGGGTTTCACCTCCTCAGGTCACGGGCCCCCGACGGGCTCCCTCCGAGTCCCGGGGGAGCTGGCAACGCTCTCGCAGGAAGAAGGAACTGTTTGGTTGGGGGCTCCTGAATTACATCATGGTTTATTTCTCTCCGGCACAAAGCCGCGCGGACCGTCGTGGCCGCCGCCTCGAGTCGGAGCGGTTTGGGGCGGCAGGCGCTGCTCGCAGCCCGTCGGACGGGGAGAGGGCCCAGCACCAGGCCGGGCCGCGGCCGAGGCGCCGCTCCTTCCTCTCCTCCGGGGTGACTCGTCAGTGGTTTCCGTGCTGTGGGTACGGCTCGGCTGCAGCCGCCGAAGTGTTTCTTGGACTGAGGAGTGCGGGGCGCAATCTGGTGCCTCTCCCTGCCAGCCCTCGGAGCCGCTGCCGGGAGAATAAAGAGGGAAATGTGGCGGGGAGGTCTCGAGGTGGTGAGAGATTTATTTTCCTCTTAATTGTTACAGCAAAGATAATTCCCAAGGAGGAGAAAAGGGGGGCCCTTTCAATGGCGCTTCCCTCCCCTGACGTTGCCCCTTCTCTCAGAGTATTCACGTGGCAATGGTTGTACTTGATGGTCTCAAAAAAGAGAGAGAGGGAGCAGGCGCCCAGGTCTGTGCCAGCATTGCAGAGCTCCGAGTACAAAGCGAAGGCGCCGGATTGGCAGCCCTTACTTACGAGGCCTTTTCCTTTATTACATTTTGTTTGGTAATAATTGAGAAGCTTTTATGCGGCGCTCCGCGTAAATGGCACTGAGTAGGAGGGTATGGACATGCTTTCTATTATTCTGCCCCTCATGCGTGTCTCCTTTTCTCGTGTTTCCAGAACCACACGTTGAGCCAGCACGCGCAGTGAGCTTCTGGCACTACAGGACTCCTCTCTGCAGAAGACTTGACGGAGACACAGTGGGGAGGGCCATTTGAGCATTACATCCAATCAAAGTGTCATTTGCAACCCAGATGTAAAACTCTAATGATTTGGCCATGAGGCGCTGCTATTATAAGCAGCTGGAAATGAATATTAATGGAAGAGATTAAAAGTATTCCATGCTCAGTATTTTTTATTGTCCCGCTTTAGCTAGTATACTTTGAGAGCTTCCGCGGCAGACTACGTTTCTAGCGTTAGAGAGATCGCTTTTTGGTGCTGTTGTCCTTCGTTGCTTCCTGTATTATATTAAATAGTTTCCCCTCCTAAAAAAGAAAAAAAAAAAGAAAAAGAAAAAAAAAAGGTTAGGTGTGATTTTTTTGTTTGTTTTTTTATTTCTTTTTTTCTTTTTTCTTTTCTTTTTTTTCTTTTTTTTTTCTTTTTTTGGTTGCTTTGTTAAACTCCTTTTAAATTGCAATCCTAGGTAATTGTGCATTGTGATGTGATTGCTTGGCTATCGTCTGAATATTCCTTTTTAATTTTTTAATTAAAGACTAATGCTTTGATTGGATTTGCCAGTTCACCGGACAGTGATTAAAACTATGTAATGAATATAATCGGTTTCAGTGCAACTGGATGGTCTGCTTTTTAAATGTGACTTAATCTGATTGCAATAACTAGTACAGTTCAATAAAGGGAATACATTCAATTAGTGTCTGGTTGTTTGAATCTGGGCTTTGAGCTGCACGTCATGCTTTCTGCACCTGTGTGTGTGTGTGTGTGTGTGTGTGAGAGAGAGAGAGAGAGAGAGAGAGAGAGAGAGAGAGAAAATATATGGGGGGGAGAGAGAGAGAGAGAGAGAGAGAGAGAGAGAGAGTGTGTGTGTGTGTGTGTGTGTGTGTGTGTGTAACAAGATGACAATAGCAGTGGTTTTCCAAGGGAAGGGACAGGGATGGAGTGGGTGGGGGGAGAATATTAATATCCATAAAACCTCACAGAAAACTGAACAGGGCAACAAAAACCACCTCTCTCTGCCCTGTTAGCCAGCTCTCTGTCCCCCTGGTGGTGAATGACCATGTGTACCCTATTCAGGCCAGGCTCAGATGGCCGTCACAGGCTCCAGGCCAATACTTAAGCCCTGTTGCCAAAGAACAATCAATCAGTCCACAAGCACTTATTATTGTAGGATTTACAGCCAAAAGGGACCCGAAGCGGCATCTAGGGTAGGTCGGCCGCCTTATGCTACATGTGAAGAAACTGAGACCCAGAGAGAAGAAGAATTCACACCCGAGGGCACACGGTTAGTAAGTGTCCGCTCCCCAGCACGGAGATCTTTTTTAATCCAAACTCGGTACAGAGCGCAAAGGAGCCTCCCTACGAGGCTGTGGTCCTGAGGGGGGCAACTGTCCATGCAGGGCCTTTGTGGCTGAAAGGATTGCTCTGTCTCCGAGGCGTGAGGCCTTTATTCTTTCCTCTGTCGTGGAAATGAGATATCGTAGCAGAACCCATACCTATACATGGAATGAGTTCTTTCACTATCATTTTTCCTTCCAATATTCCTCCGATTAGGAGGCATTGTTGGCCTTGTGATGATGGGGCTGCCTTGGAAGAGGAAGATTTGGGATTAAGGGTTACATCTTCACCCCCTGGCTGTGTGACCTGGGGGGGGTCTTAACTGTTTGATGTTCTTAGCCATTCTCTTAAGTTATGAAGGAGTTGCACTTGCTTTGTCAGTGAAGATAGACGTTCCCGACAGTGGGGAAATCACAGGTCCCTCTTTACTCCTGTGACACTCTCTTGTGTCTTTCCCTGCTTCCCATGCTAGCATTATAATTCTGTTTCCTGGACCCCAAACTGGAATATCAGAAATCTCTTCCTCCCCTTAGCCCCCATCCCACCCTAAAACACTAAATTTCATAAAAGAATTGGGCACATGGGTCACAATTATTGTCATATCTAATATAAAAGTAATATTAAATTATTATTAACAATGTTAGATATTGTTATATAATAAAATGGTAGCATTTTTTTTTTACTATCTATACTTCCATTTTTTTGTACAGGGAATAATATCTAATACCCCTTTTCACTGAAGGGCAGAGTTAAATAATAGCAGTGCAAAGGCATTTCAAGTATAACAATCACTAATTTCATTGTACATACATTCAGTGATCTTTAACTTTTTTTAACAACTCAGTTACATCTATGGTTTTGGTGACATATAGAAACATAGACTGTTATGGCCAGATCTGATCATTCCCTTCCCCTTATTTTCTTCAGATTCCTCAGCCTGGCATAAAAGGCTCTCTACTATCTTGCTCCAACCTACCTCTCCATTCTTATTTTGAATTATTCCCGTGACACATTTTATGTTCCAATCAAACTGGACTACCAGCTGTTCTCTGACTACATGTATTTATGCAGGGAATTTCCCCCTTTCCTCTCCCCACAGCACCAATGTAGCCTCCTCTTCATTTGTTCTTTTCTTCATTTAATGCTCAGTTCAGATAAGAGTCCATGAAACCCTTGCTGATATCTCAGTTATATGTAATATCTCCACCTTAGGCATTGGTTTGCCCCTCTTTCTCTCTCTACCTCTTGCCATATATGGATCATGAGCAAATTTCATTTCCCTGTACTCCCTTAGAGAATAAACTCCTTATGGCCAAAGACAGATTTTTTTTGTTTTTGTTTTTTGTTTTTCGTTTTTTTTTTTGGTATTTTCCCTGGATATCTAGCACAGACTGTTCAAGTGGTAGGTACTTCATGAATGTTCTTTAGCTGAAGCATATTATTATAGAATCCAATCTTTTCACCCTCTGGAGACCAAAGAGAGTTTTCATGGCTCATCGGACCTGGAATACTAAGCTTTTTTTCCTGAGAAGATGCAAGACCTGTTATCAGCATTTGGCTGTAGGTTTGTTTGGCTCCAGTCCGTATCTGGACTTGGTTAAGTAATGATTTTTTTCACCCCTCTCTTTGGTTAATGAGATCAGCACCCTCGAGCTCTGAGTCCAAGGGCCCCAATCTTCTAGACTACAAGGTTCACTTCAATGACAATCTATGAATCTCACAAGTCACATAACTTCCCTAGGTGGCAGTTTACTCATTTATAAACAAGAACATTGGCCCAGGTGATCTCTAAAATTCCTTCCAGCTCAAAAGGGATGGTTCTACATTTGGGGATTGTCTTAGGAAATGGTTCTCTTATTGTGGAGTAGATCAAAGATCAGTAGCCTCTCAGGGCCTGGCTAGTTACTGAGGAGTGGGATATGTTTGAGGTACTTACCTTCAATCAGGAGCCAGGTTCACTGTGTCCCTAGGCTCACTTCTTTGGGAATCTATGACTTTCTAACCATTTATTTATTTGAAAAATTGATGAAGGGGTTAGAAGAAAGGAGAAATTCATGGAGTCTAAGGAAGCAATTGCATGACTATTCCATTTTTACGGGTTTATAGACCATAGGTTCATGGTATATTGTCTGGCAAGGGGAGAGTTTGGCTTGCAAGGTAAGTAGAACAAGGACTAGATCAATACAGCTGGTGCAATATGGCCCAGTGACTCAGCATACGCCTGGAGGGCCTAAGGGAATCTGACTTCAGACAGGTAAGAGCCTTAATCACAAAGAAAAATCTATAATAATGAAATCTTTGCAGACTATTCTGGCCCATAGGAGTCTCTCCTACCTCTGAACTCAGAGCATTTATTTAAGACTGCACACCCATTGTAGGACTTAATCACATACTGTCTTGTGACAGTTCTTCAATGGTTATCTTGTATTATTGATATTTAACTTCTCCTGGTGGTGGGTTTGGCCAACTCATCTACAGATGTCTTTGTAGCCCCCACCTTACACGGGGCTTTGCACATATTAAGTGATCAATAAATTTGTATTGAATGATTGGCTGATAATAAAAAAATAAAATATTTTATATTATAACCTCTGTAAGTACATTTACTTACAAATATGCTTTATAACTATAGCCCTTTTTTATTTTGAAACAATTACTGGTTACATACAAATATCATCTCTGTTTGTGGGGTCCCTCCCAGCTCCCAGGGCTCTCACCTTTGTCCTTCTCTTCCTGTAACTCAGCCCAGGCAGATTTTTTGGTTCAGGCTCAGGGAGATGGAGGAGGGCAGCGGCAGGTTTGAAGGGCACATATGTGCCTCTTTTCAGACTGCTTCTCAGAAAGGGGGACCTCTGTTCTCTCCCTCTGTTCTCACTCAGTTCTACAACCTACATGCAGCTTAGAACAGACAGGCTACAAACCCTGACAGAATATAATGATAATGGCTAACATTCATGTAGCACTTACTATGTGCCAGCTACTGTGCTGTGTACTTTACCATTATCTCGTTTGATCCTCCCACCTTGGGAGGAAGGTATTATTGCAGTAAAGACAGAATTTGAACTCGGTTCTTCCAACTGCAAACACAATGTTCTTTCCACTATGCTTCCCTGCCTCTAACAGTGACAACAATGTGGAGAGCAGAATTTAGTATCAAAGTGATCTCATTGAGTCACATTTTATATTCTCTCAACAGCAGCCAATAGATTTTAAAGGTATTAAAGTTATAAAATAAAACTAACACTCTAGTAAATAATTAGTGAAATAATATTAATGTTGTTCCTAGTAACAAATAGTAAAAATAATACTAAAATACTTTTACTAATAGATAATGAATATGTGAAGTAATATTAACATTCTCCCTAATAGATAGTAAATCAATACTAATAATCTCCCTAATAAATAAGTGATACAATATTAACACTCTCATTAACAAATAATAGTGAAATTATATTAATATTTTCCTATCCTTCATGTACCCATATTTCCTTTCTCCCAATTCCAGAATGTAGGGAACCTTTTAAGCTAATTAACAACTTACGTCATTCATGATGGCTATTTATAAATCATGTACCCTGGCTGCTGTCTTCCTCATCTCCCTCCCACTAGAGAGTTGAACTCTTTCTTCAGACCCCTGAGACAAACAGGAATGAAATCTACCCCTTTCAGCCTCCTGCAAGGGGTGGGATCAATGTGGTCCCGATCATTCAGGACAGGATGGAAGCCCAGACTTCACACGATCATAGAGAGTTAAAATTGCCTTAGAGAAGTTCCTCCTATGTTCCAAATCCCTCATTTTATAGATGACAAACGGAGGAAGAATGATTTTCTCAAAACCATTCAGCTAGCAAGTAGCAGAACTGAGCTTCACTCTTAGGTCCTCTTTTTTTTTTTTTCTTTTACCATTTTTAATAGATTTTAATTTTTCCCTCCAGTTACATGTCAGAAATTTTTTTAGCATTCATTTTTACAAGATTTTGAATTCCAAATATTTTTTCCTCTCTCCTTTCCCCTCTCATTTTTGAAAGATAATAGGCAATTGGATGTAGTTTGTACATGTGCTATCATGTAAAACATTTCTATCTTAATCAAAGTTGTGAAAGAAGAATGAGATCAAGAAGAAAAAAGAAAACAAAAGAATAAAGTGAAAAAATATGTTTCAATCTATATTCAGTATCCATCAGTTCTTTATCTGCATGAGGACAGCACTTACCTTTGTGAGTCCTTTGTAACTGTCTTGGATCATTGTGTTGCAGAGAAGAGCTGGATCACTTATAATTGACCATCATCTTGGTCCTATTTAAACCCAGGGTTTTTCCAAGAATTCCTACTTCTTGGTGCTAGTTATTTGTATGAAATACAATAGTGTTTCATTACATAATTATATTTTGCTCAGTTTGAGGCTAAAAATGAATTTGCATTTATCAAGTGCAAATTGAATAGAAGGAAGGTAAGGGGAAAGATTCCCGAAGCTGGGAATCTCAAATGGCATTAAAAAAAAAATAAAAAGCAGAATGGATAATCTGCATAGCAAATAATTGAGAGCTGACTGTAAATATTGCTCCACATTAACATCTCTTTTGGATTGTAAGCTCTTTGAGGGTAAGGCTTGGGGGTGGATAATGTGAGTGCAAACAGAAAACTTCAGTCCCTCTGTTAGCTTGGCCCACCAAGGCCTTGCTGTGGGCTTCTCTCCCCAGAGCCCTGACTGGTCTAATTTCAGGTGCTTGTCTAATTCATGCCGCAGGCTGCAGGCAGAATGTAGTTAGAGCTGTATTGCTGTTAACTTATTTGTGGAGTTATTAATTACTGAAAGGCGCAAACCGTGCTTCTTTGCATAAAAATATGTTTGAGCAGTTTCTACTTAAACTTTAAAGAGAACGTTAATCAATTTCATTTTAACAAAATGACCTTAAGCAGGAAAAAAATGATGTTATTTGCCCAAACAGGCAAATTAATTTCCCTCTCTTGAGAAATCTGGAAAATTTCCAGAAATAGCTATGTATAATTTATGCCTGCCCTGGTCCTTCCTGAGTTCTGGGCCCGGCCCGACCCATCTTGAGACCCTCACTGCCCATTAACCTCGGGATGAGACCATCTAGTGCTTTAAAGAGAACTCTGCCCTCTCCCTCCTCCTCCACGCCTCCCCCGCAGCCCCCGATTCTGGTTATCCTTCTCTCTTGGCCTTTGCCGGAGACCTTGAGAAGGCACAAGTGAAATGCAGGGGTGTTGCAGTCTCCAAGAGCTCCGTTCCCGTCAAGGTCATGAAGAAAAAAGCCGCAAGGAAGGGCAAGGCCCTGCAAGGGACTGGGGCTTCTCAGCATGAGGCATCTTGGGAATGGCAAAGATGGAGTCACACAGCAGGTAATTATCCTGCCAACCTCCAGGCTTTGTTCCGGAGGCACGTGACTGAGCCGATGAACGGTGGAGTGGTAAGTTTGCTTATCCTGTCTATTTCCATTCCCCTCTCCCACCCCCCAAGGAATTACAATGACAGCAGTGTGTCCGAACGTTAAAATGTGGCACGTGGCGATTACATTCTAGGATGCCCCATTGCTTCAGAGCCCGCGGAGCGGATGCCCCGGGCTGACACGGAGAGGCGGGCCCCGGGATTTCTGTCCGGGACCGGACGCTGGAGCCCTGTCTAACTGCGGCTGGCACGGGCAGAGGGCTTTGTCTCGGTGCTCCGCCCTGGCCGAGAGGTGGCCGGACTCTCTGGACTGGCTGGACTCTCCGGACCGGCCGGACTCTCTGAGGTGGCCGGACTCTCCGAGGTGGCCGGACTCTCCGGTCCGGCCGGAGCATTTCTGCGGGGGGAAGCCCTCCGCTTTGGCCATGGCAGGAAGCTAAGCCAGGCTCTCTTAGCAGAGACTTGCCCCACTGTGGGCTGGCTGCAGGGTGACTCCTGTTTGGGCCATGGTAACTTCCAAGTCACAGAGGGCCTGGGAGGCCGCAGGTGCTGAAATGGTGTGTGTGGGGGGAGGATGAATTCCAGTTACAATAAGGGGCACAGGCTCTCTTGGGACAGGTGGGGCCTGGGAAGACTTAAAATTATGGGGGAAGAAGGAATGAATTTCACATTATGACAAGGGGGACAGGCTCTCTTGGGACAGGTGGGTGGTGCAGTGGATAGTGTGTTGGAATCAGAGAGCTGAGTTCAGATCTTGCCTCAGATGCTTAGTTACTAGCAAGTCCCTTAACTTCTCCCAGTCTCAGTTTCTTCATTTGTAAAATGGGAATAATAACTGTGTCGACTTTGTAGGGTTGTTGCGAGGTAATATTTCTACAGCATTTTGTAAAACTTAACGTGATCTGTAAATATTATTATTATTACGGCTGCCACACTATACAGGGGCCATGTTTTTGTCTCATTCTTCATTCTGACTGAATCCAAGAGAGTGAAGTGCTTTATAAAAGAATTCTACTCTTTTAAGCTTTCCAGGTCTCTAAATACTTAATGCTTTAGAAAGTGTTTTTCATATACATTGGGTTATTTATGTTCTGGATGAAAGGGCTGTATTTCATGGCCTCTAAGGTCTGTCTCTTCCAGCTCTGAATCCATGATGCCACAAGTACAAAGGGAAAGGCCCAAGCAAAATGCTAGACCCCTGGAGAGGGAGAGATTGTTTCATAGTTGTTGGTCTCAGTCTTAACTCCTACAGAGTGATAGCCCGATGAGGTAGACAGGATGGAGAAGTCCTCTCGGATCAGATCATCTCCATTCTCAGCTCCTAGGAATGTGTGATGATTTCCCAACCTAGTCCAACACTCCTCCCAGAAAAGCCATGTGGCAGAATGACCGGAGGGGTTGAACTTTGGGTCAACACATAGCAGTTCTGGGCAAATCATTTAACTTCCCGGTGCCCTAAGATTTTTTTTTTTAATAGGATGTAAGTTATAGATGAGAGCGCATCAGTGTCAGTGGAGGGGCTTTCCATACCAGAAGTTCTCTGCTTTGATAAAATCACAGATCCAGACTCCTCCCACCCACAAAAAAAGAGAGACGGTCATCACTTCTCAGATAAGAAAAGGGAGGCAAATTGATTTGTCCGATGTTACACAGGATTTGAATCCAACTCTTCTACATTCCAAAGCTAATGTCCTTTCCTCTAGACCATACTGTCTCTTTTCCAAAGTTAGACAGACAAGATAGTTTCAGAGTTAGATTTCAAGACCAGGTGAC